>NW_003546242.1:798157-817666 GCF_000090795.2 Amphimedon queenslandica | reverse complement strand
CGACACTATTTTAAACAATAGTGGCAACATTGAATGCATTGTCACAAAATTGCAATTGCCTAATTTGTCTCATATAGTTGTTGTACTTAATTACAGACCCCCCAGCAGTACAATTGATGCATTACTCAATGTTGTGAGTGCTGCTGTAAATTGTGCATCATCATTTGCCTTTCTAACCCTCATAGTGGGTGACTTCAACATAGATCTAATGTCCCAAAATTTTGACAGGAGGTTAATGAATCTCTTGCTTATTAATAATTTTACACAACTGGTCAAAAGCCCAACAACAGATAGGGCTCACTCATTGACCACATTCATGCTAAAGGATCATTTAGAAGTATTTTTGTTCAAGTGTCTGACACTTACTAAAGCAATCACAATACAGTATATTTTTCCTTTACTTAGTTTTTATTGTCTCATTTGTGGCTGCACCTGAATCCTTTATGGTTTCAATATTGTGCCAATAACCGCATAATGGTTAAATGGCATCTGGATTCCCTTATGGGCTCCAATTTTATTGGTGCAGGACCCTTTGGTCACATTATTGTACGAAGCCCATTGGCTGTAGTACCAAAATGTACACATTATAATCAATGGTACATGGATGGCAACACTAATTATTTCAAATTTTAATGGTACACACACAATAATGTAAGTAATTCAGTATAAATAAATTATATCTTTTTGTTATTGCTTTAGAAACATCATCAAAAAGCCATCACTTGACATATACATGTACATCAAATTGGATTGCATTAGATGCAGAAACATACATGGAAGACTCCTGGTAATTGAAAGAAAAGAACTATAACTCTTTTCTATAAATATACAAAAGTAAATATACTACGATTGATGGTGATGATGGTGATAAGGATAAGACATAAAATCTTTTTTTTCAAATTAGATACACAGTAAATTAATATTCTATAATGAGTTGAATCAGCATTTACACGCTCATACATGTTTCAAGAACACATAAATTAAATGTAGATACATTGATACAAAACAAGTGAGAGACTCTGTAGTCTAGAAAAATTGTGAGTATATATGTACATAAAAATTAATATTATGTATAATACTTGATTACACAAAATTACTTTAAATGCTTGGGCATGGTAAACACACAGTGGAACCTTCCTGTTTCTTTCCTTGTTTTTATCTATTTTTTCATTGCACTTTCTATAACTGGACTAAAAAACATGGAATAAATAAAGTCTTGTGAATGTACAAATACTTACAGTCCTATAATTATCTTTGTCTTCAGGCTCTTCATCTCCTGTTTCTTGATGGGCCTACATAAAGATACAAGTTGTCTTTTACTGATTCCAATTATAATTTAAATAATTACAATGATATCTTCAAAATCTCTTTCAGTGCTCATGTTCGGCTCAGGAACAGTATCAATACTCAATATATCACTACATGCTGGTGCCATCAGTGGTGGAGCTTATCTATAGATCTTGAACTGCCACGTAGCAACTGATGACCATTACCTTGCCACGTCAACCAGAAGACTGAAAAGTGCACATGCATGCTGAATGATGAAGTGGAAAGTGCCACGTAGAAAGGAACCACGTAGATCTCCAGTGCCACATTGATAGGAGCCACCTAGATCTGCATGATGTGTACAGTGCCACGTAGAAAGGTCCACATAGTCTGACCACTTCCTCCAGCCTAGAATTTAGTTCTCTATAAAAAAAGCCAAATGGAAAAATCAAAGAATTAGATCTAGTTACTTATGCAGTTACCATGATGTCAGGGAAGAGCTCTTTTGATAGTTTATCACAGATAGATCACAAAGAGGAAGTGCTGATGTCCATTTTGCAATTAAACTTCTTTCCCCAGTCAAGAAATCAAAGACTGGGACAGAGTATTTTGATGGGACAGCCAGTGATGGTACCACAGATCTAAGACTCATAGCTTCCATGGAAGACTCCAAAAAAAACTGGCAGACCTCAAGGAGAAAAAGAAACCAGTCCTCATCAGAAACTGCTCTATCAGAAAAAGCAGATGAGATGACGAGCTGGAAATATTTGTGGACAAAAACTCAACAGTTCTACCATCACCTAAACAATTGAATGCAAAATAGAACAGCACCCTGAAGTTACATTTGCTGAAGTGGAGAACGTGATGAATTACACACAAATAGATATCACAGCCAAAGTCATCAAAGTTTGTCCAGCTTGAGCAGTTTCCACTGGCCTCCTTCAAGAGGTAGCACTTGGAGACAGCACAGGAACAATCGTTTTATCTTGCTGGGAGAGTAATATTGACAAACTTGAGGGAAACAATACTTACGATTTTATATTTCTCACAGTAAAGAGCTCAAGAGAGAAGACACTGCAATTCTCAAGCAACACAATCTTTACATCCCTTGATGCAGTCGTCATTGCTGAAAGTGTCTATGAGGCAACAATCCTTCTTAAACAAGCTGAAATCATTGGTGTACAAAACTATACTGTACACTATTCTTGCATAAATTGTTCTAACAAAGTATATATGCTGGGTGATACTACATTTTCTAAATGTAGTAAATGTTCCATTCTACAGTCTCTACATTTGTGTGAGAAGGTGTCTACCAACTTGTTTTCTAACGGAGAGGAATCCAAGTTGTTGACTGCTTTTAGTGACATATGTGAGCAACTCTTGAAGGATTAATTCAATAGTCCCTTAGACTTGAAAGGAGATACAAAGTTGCTTCAACTATAGAAGAAAATGAATGTGACCTACACAACTAAAAGCAACTACATAACAACTATTGAAATTGAAAAAACAATCTAAATTGAAACTCAATAATTATGAATAATATTTACTCACATTGATTACATTTTTAATCATTATGAAAATAATTCAAAAAAATTAATATTATGAGCAATTTATGGTTAATTTGTGAATGGACAAAAGTTTTGGGAAAACCTTACGGCCTTCAACAAAGGAAGATCTCCATTATATTGATACCTAATAAAAGTACATGTATTCCATTTGGTTTAACTTTATACTTTCATAATGAGCATGTCACTAAATGCACAAAACACATGCATTGCCAATAACTATAGTAATTAAATGTACAAGCACATGTACATCTTTGCCATCTCAATGTACATTTACATGAAGTTACTGAAAACAGTCAATGATCATGACATTATCTCCGAAATGGCTACTGGATTGACAGGAAGAGGTATTACAAGGTAAGTCTTCATGTCGTAGGTGTATTGGCATGATAACCAATGACAATGTTGATAAGACAAAATGAAATACAAAAATAAACAATATTCTCGTTCTTTTGTACTCTGTCTCTTATTTTTTAATATGTTGAATGAAGTAATGTATTTGGAAAATCATATGAAAATTGAATGATATGCCTATGATATGCATATAGTTATATGCAAGTGGTTACTTTGTAACGGTGAGAAAGTCTGTATTCAGTCTTGAGTGAGGACATAATGAGCTGTTATGGCTTACAAATCTGAAGTATCATTTCCTGTTATTATTGTCATTGTTATTAATAAACTTTACAGCACAAAAAATAAGAGTAAAATCACAAGGAATGAAAATATGTGCTGAAGGGAACCCAGTAAATAACACTGGGCTTCAAAAAATAAATAAAATAGTAGATAGATAAACATAATTATGATTATGGATGTGAATGAATAGTGCAGTTACAGCAAGGACACATAATGAAACGTGCATGGAATATTAACATTAAAATGTGACATGAATAAGTCCAAAGATGATCATTACTCAAAGTGATCACCTGTGAATGAGAGACTGAGAGAAGATTGAGTGATGGGAGCGAGTTCCAGAGCCAAGAAAAGTAAAACTGAAGAAAGGGAGTAGTCCGAGAGGAAGTGTGTTTTAGATTCAAGCTAGGTGAGTGGGTACAGGAAGAGTTGAAAGATACATAGTGGAGTACATTAAAAGCTTCGGAAGGAGAAGATAAAAAGTAGATGTCGTATAATTCCATTGTCATCAAAAAGGGCATTAAATGAAGGGATAGTAGACGAGATTTATAGTCATAGATGTAATCATCTAAAATCCATTTTGTAGCTCGTCTTTGTACCACCTCTAGCAGTCTGATGTCCTTGAGTAAATAGGGTCTCAAGATTTGGCTGTAGTAGTCAACAGACGTCTTGAAATGTAGAGTCTACAACAGATGGATGTTGATATACACATAGACTTGAAAGAACAATGCAGTAGACCCAACACCTTCCTTAGCTACTATGGTACGAATGTGGTCAGACCAGCAGAGAAGAGGTGTTCTTTATTTACCTCAAGGGGTTGACCGTGAATACAATAACAAGTAGAGGGAAGGGAGGGGTGAAGAGAGAAATGCATAAGAAAAGACTTTGTTTTATTAAATGCAATACTATCCTCACTCCACTGGGTCAGAGTGCAAATCCGCTTAAAAATAGAGGGACTCCCAGATCTGTGTGATAGGACGATGGCACTTATTATCTTCAGGGTATAGCAGGACTAAGATCTGTTTAGCCAAGGAAAGGATGTCATTGATAAAGATGAGAAATAACAGTGGGCCCAGGACTCTTCCTTGAGGGACACCCAAAGTAACAGGGTGTGTTAGAGAGGGTACAAAAAAGGAATCTCCATACCAGCTTCTGGGCAGCAAAAAGAAAATTATGTTATGTACCACACCCATAAAAATAACTGTAATCATGGATTTGTTGCCATAGTAACCTTTGTCGAGTTACTCGAGTAACGGTTAGCTCTAGCTCAGTACAATTAATTGGCTGGTGGAGAAGAAAATCAAGAAATACAAGAAAATTATAGGAAGAAAGATACAAGAAAGCTAAATTGCATAATGAAGTTTTTTAATTCCTTCATAAAAAGTTTCATCCAAGGATCTCCCAGTTCATGAATTGACACCACTTACTTCTTAAAGGAATGTGGTGTCAGAATCCTCCTCTGCATCCTTTTACCTCGCCTTTGACAGCAATATTTTGTTATTAACTAAAAACATTATATAGATATAGGAGCTTAATTGTCATTAAGACTCACTTTTATCGTCAAAAATAATATTGGAATGATCACAATTATTAGTGAAACCATTATTGAGATTACTACATGTATGTATTACAAAAAAGATAAAAATGAAAATGTAACTATATGACTTACATATCCACATCATCAGTTCCATAGTTCCTCAAATGAGTTAATTTGTGACTCATGCAACCTTTTATGGAGCTGCATTATTTACTCAGCCCATTGCTTCCTAGTATTATTCATAGTTCTAGCTAAGTCAGACTCATTGGAGCTATAGTTGAAGTAGCATTGTACATTGAACACCCAAAAATTTAGACACTCCTCAATCAAATTATTATGGCCTCCATCGTCCATTATACTATATATCTAATTCAATATAACTTTTTTGAACTCTTTTCTCTCTCTCTGTCATGCAGGTAAGATGTCTTATGTGTACCCTTCCAGTGAAACAACCACATTGACACTGGTCCGTCACTATGGATAGATAGGCAACTGTCTAAGCTCATTCATGCTGCAAATGACGTTTCAAAAATTTTCATTTATATAAAACATGTAATTTGATGAGTTAATTTTATAAATAAAAATGTAAAATAGGAATTATCTAAGTACCATTCACTGAAACGAGAAGAGGGGTGAGGTGGCAGTATCTGCAATATCATCCTGAATATCTTATGCAAATACCGGGGAAAGGAGGAGGAAGCAGGTTACTATGGTAACCTCCTGCTACCGTCTTTGCCTACAAATTAGTCAATCAATTTCTTTTCAACCTTTCTCTCTCTTGCATGATGGAGTCACCTATTACTGCATATAAAAGGTGGCTTTACAAGTATCAGGATTACTAGTGCTACTACATGAATTACATAGAAATAAATAAATAACAAAAAATAAATCAAATACATATAGATATACATTGTATACAACACTGCTCAACTACTGTATTTGTTTGCATGCACTATGAACATGAGGCATTTCATACCCATATACAAGTACATGTACCTTTACATATAGCTAGCTCTACAAGTACATGTATACACTTCAATGCATACCTAGTCATTATTGATCAATGCAACACACCTCTATTGTAAGAGGTACATGTACATGTACTGTATGTACATAAGAGAATATGTAAAGTCCTTTTAGAATCGCTCAAGTGTACATGTACATCTTAACACGTGTACATGCATGTGTACATTACTTACTGTAAGTAATTGTTTCTATCAAACGTTATTAACTATCAGGAATATGTACGTGTACAGACAGACATACATACAAACAAACAAATGCTGCTCGTCTTAGTAGCGCTTGCCCATACTCGCCACAATAACAAAAAACAAGCGTAACAGTGTAAAAAATATTGCTATAATTGATGTCACCACCTTGCAAAAATAACTAGATTTTATTAAGACTTATACAGGCTCTCTCGACCTTGTAATGCTTCTAGAAAAGTCTTCAGACAGTATCTTATTGGTCTTGCTGTTAAAAAGCTCTTCACTTTGTCCCACGTTCAAGCCGCCATTTTGTTTGCCATGACCACACCCATTGCGTGAGGAGCGTGGGCGGGTGTTTGCTAAGGCTTATAAATTCTGTTACTTCTTCAATACAACATGTATAGAAGAAATGTAAGTGTGACATACAAATATATGTGACCCGGATATGAGAAAACCAGGCTATCTGCGTGATTTTGGTAAAATCAGTTTTTGGTACTTACAGAAAGAGAAAAAAATTTCCTTTCCAGCGATATCCCATTTATGACAATGCGCAATAAAACTTTGCAGTTAGAGACGCTGTTTGGACGATTACTCTGGATTACAAGTACAGAGAAAAAGGCATTTTAAGTTATTTTCAATGTTTCCGTGTCACGCCCGTTCACGTAGTAAATGTGACCACGCCCACCACATAAACCACACCCAAATCAATTAATAAACGGGTAAAAATGGAAGAAGCACTTGACAGCATTTTAACTTACTTTTCTTGCTTTTTGGACATCTTAAGAGTGATCTAAAGCCCAGCCTTGCATTGAGACATCAAATACAAGTAAGTTATTTCACTACAAAAGTTGGAGAGTTATTGCTATGTGTTCTAGTGCCAATAAAGTCCTTTTTGTGAACTGTAACAACATCATCTGGGTCATTTACATCCAGACATAGCTTCTGCTTGAGTTTACAGGTAATATTTTTATTTAGATTTTATTTAGAACTATAATTAAGGTTCCTACATTTAACATTAAAATAATTTATAGTTTTAGCACTTGCTGATGAATCCTATAAAAGATTATTGTTATTCTTATGTTTCATTATGTTCCTTTCCTTACTGTTGGACGAGGGGCTCCTCCTGTTCCTCCTTGGCCTCCCCCTCTACCTCCTTGGCCTCCCCCTCTACCTCCTTGGCCTCCTCCCCTCCCTCCTTGGCCTCCTCCCCTCCCTCCTCTTCCACGCTTTCCACCTTTACCCCACCCTCCTCTGTGCTGCCTTCGCTTTTTCTAAGCAAAGAAAAAATTCTAGTGATTACTCATTTCAATAATGCTCTTTTGATACTTTAAATTTTTTTCCTTTGTCTCTCTCTGTCCTTGTCCCAGTCTCTTCTCCTGTCCCTGTCTCCTCGCCTGTCTCTGTCTCTTCTCCTGTCTCTGTTTCTTCTCCCATCTCCTCACTACTCCCCATCCTCTCCCTCCTGCCCTCTTCAATGAGTTCCAACTGCCCTAAATTACAATGGCATAAAGCTTTAATTTACACTTAAAATTAAGTTTACATCGGAGAGCAGGCCTGAACTGTTCCAAGTCTTTAGTTAAGAAATGTGAATTTAAAGTACAAGTAATTCAACTATTGTTTAATTGCCTAAGGGCCTTCCTTCTTTCTTCTTGCCTATTTGTTGTAAATAGAACTAACTAAAATTGAATGCAAAATTACTTTTTAGCTTAATAGTCCTTCTCATAGCTACTTCACAACAAAAATTATCACACAATTACACATGTAAATAAACTTACTTAAGCCGTTTGATTCTATTAAAAACAATGTCATGTATAGTTGTATGTTTCACCTTTTAATCTTACCATTCTCCTTTTGACTATCTCCACCCTCCTCTTTGTCTCTGTCCCCCTTCTCCTCTGTCCTCTCTCCTTTGTCTCCTTTCGTCTCTTTCACCCTTACTTCATCTTTTTCTGCTATAAATATAATTATTTTTTGCTTTTAATGTACAACACAAACATACATGTACCAACAACTTACCAAGTTCATTTACCAAAAACAAAAGGCATTATAGTTATCACTATAGGGTTACACATTCCCAACTTACCATCAGATGGATGGACCTCAATGAGGACATCCTCTATTGGGGCAGCCATTACTTTTTGATTTTGAACTTACAGTTTCAGGTGTCTTATTTTATATCCTAAAGGTCACAGGTGACACTTGGTGTTCTTTGATTGGCTGTAAATGACGCAATAACTTCTATTTCGGTATTCTCCTCCCACACATTTTTATCATCAGTCCTCTCACCTGTACAGATAAACACAAATCACCTGCATGATAACTTCGTGACTAACTTTCTCTCGGGCCTTCTCTTTTGAGTTAGTAAGTTTTAAACAAAAATGAGTGTTTGTGTTTATGTTGACGTCTCACGCACATACTAGTTCCACACCTTTGTTTTAAAAAAGGGGATCCATAGTTTGTATGTCTTAGCGTTACAAACGAGTTCCTCTCCTTTAGGGGATCAATAGTTTGAATATTTGGCATTCAAACTAGTTCCACTCCTGTTTCAGGGGATCAATAGTCTGTTTGTTGTAGACAAACTAGTTCCTCTCCTGTTGAAAGGGGATCAATAGTATGTGCATTACACAAACTCATTTCTGTTATTCATTTACTGATTACATGGACAAGTTCTTCTATTATGACCAAATTGACCACAATTACCACATTTTCTTTGTGTTGCAGGTGGTTCTAGAGATTGCCTTGGAGAATGTGGTACTTCAATCTCCATTGCGAGGTCTGGTGGATCATCTACACCTGGAGTTGATTGTCGAGATGATCCTGTTAGTCGAGGTGCATCAGGAAGTGGGCAGGTTACATCTTTACATTCGTATCTGCAAAAAGGTCTTATCTTTTCGTAAAGGTACCATTTCCTTTCAGTTGACATACCCTTTGGTGGTAATATTTTAGGTAGTTCATCTTCCATTATTTGAGCGTCCTCCTTCAGCAAATTGAATTGTGTGACTGGGCCATCTACAGCTTGTCTGGCTGCAACTACACCAGGTGAGGTCGCATTTACAACAAAGTGTTGAAAGCCTTTGATGCCTTTTATTTTCTTGAATAATGTAGCAAAGTAACTACACGATTCAAGTGTTTCTACAATGAGTTCACCATGCTACTTCCTACTGTTTGGGCTTTGTTCACAGCAGGTGATTGTTCTACAACTTGAATGAAGTCATCCAATGAGTTCACCTCTGCTTTACAGAATTTTTGTTTTAATAGTCCGAAGCACCAGTCTGGAGAAAATTTTGTGTGTCCAACTGGCAGAAAGGATATTGAAATGGACGCATTGAGTCCTGTCATGACTCTCCATAAGAGGTACTAAAATAAATAAAGAATTACATTTAAAATGTTCATTATTGTGCATGTAATATACTTACTTGAATAACTATTATTTTTATTTTGCCCTGTGCAGTTGTCAGCATTGAAATGGATACTGACTGAGTTGAGGCCATGATTCTTCAAATAAAAATGTACCATGCTTATGACAGGATTTGTCCCTTTACCA
Organism: Amphimedon queenslandica; assembly: GCF_000090795.2. Lineage (NCBI taxonomy): Eukaryota > Metazoa > Porifera > Demospongiae > Haplosclerida > Niphatidae > Amphimedon > Amphimedon queenslandica. Next base: position 807,916 of record NW_003546242.1, on the reverse strand, counting down.
GTGTCGAATGATTCATTGATCAAGAAATTAACCTGCTGAGGGATAGCTTCACAGCACACACCAAATATGCCACATTTCCTTGGAGTAAGAAAATAAATTGGACCTGCTTGTAGTGGACTTGAAGGATAGTGAACCTTTAAAAAATTAAGTAAGCTAGATACACTTTCATAATTATCATAAAATGTTACCTGTTGAGCATAATCGAAGCTATAATATACTACAATATTTAATATAGCAAGTGGCCTTGTTAGTGGGGGATTGTAATTGTTTGCTGCGTCATTATACAGCTCTTTTAACAATAATTGTGCCTCTTTTAATACATCCTTATAGTACTCCCTTTCCTTTTTAACAAGACTTCTGTGATCTAGTGCCGTTTGCATTGCCTGAAAATTCTAAATAATACTTGTGTTATTACAATACTGACTTACCTCAGTTATCCTTTCATCTGATTGCATGTTAGCACTTCTTATAATCGGTCCACTTATCTCTTTACAAGTGGCACACAAGTCAGACATAGGCTTCATTTTTTCAATATAAGGCAGGTAGCATCGCCACAACATGTTGAATGTTGTTTCAGCACATGCTTTGACATAAAGCCCTTCTCATGATTCCGCATACTCTTAAGTATACCTGCCTTTTAGATGTACTGCATGGTAAGAACTTTTTATTCTCGTAACTTTTCATTCCAAGTATTCTTCCAGGAAGACTGATTCCATGGACTTCAGCGTAATTTCTGATGAAAGCAACAACCCGGAAAATATCATTATAAGTCAAAGCATGGTTTGGTGTCTTTCCAGCATTTCCGTGAACTCTAATAAAGTTAAGTACATAACATTGAATTTGTAAGTCTCATACCTTGGTATTAATCCATTCATTCTGTAGTTTTTTATGATTTCCTCAAACCTGCTCTTGCCACATGCATGTAGCTTCAGAAATGTTTCTCTACATATCTAGTTGAAAAACGATTAATTTTGTGTTGTGTCACTCATAGTTACAAACCTTATGACCTTGATGCATGAACTTAAAAAATTGCCTATTTCTCTCATTCTGTCTCCTGTGGTTGCCAGTCGACAATCCCCCCATGGTAGATGTTGCTGCCATTTGACTCATAATAGCAATTTCTTGAATAGGCTTCGCCATGGCTTGTATGTCACATCTATATGTTTTTATGTAAGAGTGACTGAACAGTGCATAGCAATGATCTGAGCAACCACATCCATGTTCAAAGCAAGGGCGTAGCTGGACCTTGGGTGACGGTAGGGCAAGAAAAGAAAATGGCGCGCGAAGCGCGTAGCGATTTTGGCCACACCCTTTTTACGTAACAAAATCGAGGCATTTTCCTGCAAGCTGAGCGAAATCAGAGTGAAATTATCATTGTATATAGCTTTAAAAGAGCTGTGGTTATCAGCCATCCCTTTTGTTATTGTAAGAACAATGAATATAACCTTTTGGGTTATGAATATAATTATAAGGCCACTTTGATGGTAGGGCCCAGGCCCCCTCAGGCCCTACCTCAGCTACGCCCCTGGTTCAAAGAACTTTGATAATTCTTCTTCCTCCTGTAGGTCTTCCTTCCTCATGTCATCACCAGAGTGAGTAGTTGAAGTAGGTGGAGCATCAGGCATCGCTGATTCTAAATCAAGATCTGATATTGTAGCTCCACAGCCACCTCAGGATCAAACAGTGGTGGATTAATATCTTCATCACAATCTTTTGTCTCTTTGTCTTCTTCTTTCCCTTCCTCTACCTCTTCTTCTTCCATATCTTCTACTGCTTCATAGTCTGTCTCTATTAATTAACAAATACACTGTATAACTAAGTTTATTATAATAATATTGTGCATTTATACAGGTGATGGAATGTCATTGTTGTGATAGCTAACCGCTATTCACAGTTAGTATGTAAACAGTGTTATGAATAAGCTTACCACTAGTTTCATCACAAAAGTAGTCCCCAAGAACTGAAGCAACGTAGTCACTGTCTCAAGGACCTATTTCTTCATTTAACAAGCGAGCAATGTCTCTTTTTGTAGCCATAGTTTTTATAAGTAGTCTTCTTCGTCATTGTTATACTTTAAATAGTTGCTATAGAGACTCCATGGTTACCTAATGATGCATTAAAGCCCTCTGTTATTATTCCGTGGTCGTTCCGTGTAACATTCTCTGTGCACAATCAAGGTAAAATGTCGAAGGGCTTATAACTCGGCAAAGAAGGCTTCGCTACCCCTGATTTTGGTATCAAATGAAAGGATTTTGTTTATATAACATGTTTATGTGATAAAATGAATTTCGCCCAGGTAAAGATTTTTCATGATTATGAGCCCATTGCTCGAAATGATAATTCCCGCAGATAGCCTGGTTTTCTCATATCGGGTCACATATATATATATATATATATATACAAACATCACACGTGGGTGAAATCAATTATAGAAACGACCTGGGGGCGCAGCCCCCAGGTTGTTAATCAATAACATACATATAGATGTACATTGTATACAGCACTGCTCAGCTACTGTATTAGTATGCACTATGAACATGATGCATTTCATACCCATATACAAGTACATGTACCTTTACATATAAGCTAGCTCTACATGTACATGCATACACTTCATTGCATACCTGGTCATTATTGATCAACGCAACACACCTCTATTGTCTACTCAAAATTGGCTGTCAATTAGCCTACAAGAGAAAAGAGGCACATGTAAATGTACAAAAGAGAATATGTAAAGTTCTTTCAGAATCGCTCAGGTGTACATGTACATCTTAACACGTGTACATGCATTTGTACATGTACATAACATACTGTAATTATTAGTTTTGTTTCCTTCATGTAGGTCTCTGAAATAGACGTAGACCTACATTAGATGATTAGAGATAGTGAGAGAGGGAGAGTGAGAAATGAAAGGACTTTAAGAAAGAGAGAAGACTATATTGGTGAATCATATGTGTATTCTCCATCATTGGAGGAGAGAGGGTTTTCCACAAGCTTGTGATATTTCTTGACTTCTTAATGCATGTTATGTTTGTCCTTCAAGATCATATTCATAGAAGACTGGGTTAGACTTTCTTGTGCTAGTCAAATGTTGTAATTATTGACACTCCTAGGTTTTGAGAAATGAGCGGTGTCAAATGTTACAACATTTGACTAGCACCAGAAAGTTAACCCAGTCTTCTTTAAATAATATGATCTTGAAGCACAAACATAACATGCATTAGGAAGTCAAGAAACATCACAAGCTTGTGGGAAGTGGCAAAACAAAACACAATATGTGGATATGCAAAGGAGTGGAACATAGTAGGACAAAAGAGGCCAAATAAGGTGGATTGAGGGAGGTCTACAATTTTATATGTATATTGTGGTAATTACTACATATTACACAATAATTTTCTATATCAAGGGTTGCACAAGACTGCACAAGTCAGAAGTCAGGATTGTTGTAAAAGCTTTATCTTTGTGCTTTTTTCCAAGTATAGTAGCTGGAACTTAAAGAGCATATCAATGATGTCATGTAAGTTTCTATATGCTTTTACTAATTTTTCTTCATTTTTGGCAGCTTTCTACATATTCGCAGCCTTACTTCTGGTGTTGCTGTTCGCTACCCCAAAAGTCAGTCAATGTGATGTTAAATTATTTACTTCATGTTGCTTCATTAGTTCTTACAAAAGAGAAAGATTTGCTGTGGTAATAGAAAGAGGGTTTATCACATTACAGAACTAAAGGATTTCACTGCAAAAGCAATGGTGAAATATCAAAAGACCCCCTATCTACATGAAAGACTTAGAGGCAAATGCCATGAATCTATGAACTATTACACAACAGCAGTATACATTAGATTAAATGATAAATGTACACCTACCCTTACATGTACAAATACACACTATCTATTTCATTTTTTCAAGTTTTCTTCTTGTAAAGAATTTGACAACAATTTGACAATGCCATTCAGCATGCGCATAATGGCTCAAATGGTGGATTTCATTTTGGCAAATGGCTATCGAAACGCCAAATTTGCCAAAATTTAACTCCCTCTAAGATTCCCCCTATACCGTATATTAATGTTTACATTACATGACATGAAAGTAGGTACAAGCAGGTACATGTAATAATTGTTTAGAGGTACACATGTACACATTTACCAAATGCTTATGTGATTGCTATTACATTAAACACGTGACACCTACAAATGTACTAAAATTTAAATAAATTAAACCCCTGTGTACAAGACACGTACATACAAAGTACATGTATACATGTTGTATGTGCCAATAGTGGAGCTATACACATGTGTATAATCTTGTAATGGCTTGTGTTCCACTTAATTCATAGGCTCAATGCTTTCATAATATAAAGGAAGGATAGAGGAATTAAGAGATTGATAAATATAGAGACAAACATGTCATCAACAAATTATGTGCAAGTGTATAAATAGCATAATCATTGTATGGGGGGGATTGTACACCCAGGAGAAAGGTGTGCCTTCCCTTTAAAAACACTTATAGACCACTTGCAAACTCTATCTACTTTTAGTAACAAACTCCCAAATGCAATGGTAGCCCAGCAATATGTTCTTGTTAAGTTCTTGATGTAAGATCTTAAATAAGATCTTAACAAGATTTTAATAAAAAAATTATAAGATGTTGGTTCCAAAATCTGATAAGATCTTTCCAGGAACTTAAAGAGATCTTACATGATTAAAATAAGATTTTAGTTAAGATATGTGATAGATCTGAATAAGATGTGTCAAGATTTATCAAGATCAAGTCAGATCCTTACAAGATTTGCTCAAGATTAAATAAGATATTGTCAGGATTAGCTGAAGATCCTCTCAGGATTTGGTCATGATCAAAAATGATCCTATCAAGATTTGCTCAATATCCAGTCGCAATGGAAATAAGTTCATGACAAAATTTCTCAAAACAAGATGCCAAAAGGATCATAAAATATTGCATAATAATTTAGTAATGAAATGTAATAAAATATAACAATTTTAAAGTCATGTCAGCTTTGACTGTCCATGCAAACATACTATATATAGTGAGGCAATGAGGTCTGTATATATTGAGTCAATAGTCAGCTAGTGGCAGAGTTACTAGATTAAAAATATGAACACTAATAACAAAAGCATAAGAAGTATACCTTTAATTCAACTCTAAGCTTTGGACCAAGATAAGGGCTACAGTAGCATGACTACAGTACCTGTGACTCAACTTTTCAGGCTTAACGAATGTCAATATCTACTATATTTCTATAACAAGTACTACAGAAAAATATAAGTATTCATAATGACAACACAAGCAAAATGAAATACCTTTCATTTTACTGTAACTAAGGCAGGAACAAATTAGTAGCCAACATGTATGTGTTTCCTATATAGAAACAGTACACAATATGCACTTACAAGTACTATAAATGCACTCTTTAATCCATTTTTGAAATCCTGGGAAAAATTGAACACTCCATATTGTTTCTTATCTGAAACAAGAGCTCTAGTATAAAGTAAACATTTGAAAAATTAATATAATTACTTACCAATTAATAATAATGACTTAGCTTCATCTCATGTTTAATAACATAAATAGAAAAGAAATTGGATTATGGTAAAGCCAGCATGTCTTTAGGAGCCTGCATGTGATCTGCCGTTCTTATAACAAGAGATAACTTGTGTTTCTATAATCATAGCGATAACAAAATTAAGTAAACATTTCAGAAAATAATTATTGACTTATCTTAATTACAATTTTTCAGCTAATGAGGTTAATCAACAAAAGTACAACATTTAATACGGCTTTATGAAATTAGCATCTAGTAACCAACATTTGATTAAAAATGAACGCTAAAATGGCATAATAAGTAAGCGTAACAATAAAGTATCCTACTTTAATGCTGGAGAGAAAGTGAAGACTTTATACGTGTTGTTCCATAAGAACAAATAGTAACAAACGTAATGTTAAAATAACATAATAAATTACCAAATTAAAAATAATGAGACTCTTAAAGAATTGAAACACTAACTTGAAGCAATAGACAGAGTTCTGACAGCAAACATAGCATAAACATTTTACAATACACCTCACGTCATCAAGTGTGATATGCTAACTCTAACAGTTGCTTTAACATGCCCGTTCTTTAGCTTTCACTGTCAACATTATTAACTTGTCAGTTAGTTTGACAAATAATGCAAATACTTACAATTAATAAAAGAAATAATTATTAAAATTATGCATAATAAATGTTTAAATTGACAACATTCATACATACACAACGCAGTTCAAAATTAGAATTCTCATTGCAGTGCTATGCATGCAAATGCAATAATGATCAGAGATTGAAATGAAGTGGTCAGAAGGAGTGGGACACAGAAGTAAAAGGAAATGAAACAAAACAGATAGTTACAAAACAACAAACCTTATTATTAATTTACTACTAATTAACCTAATGAGTTTCCATTAGATTTGGTTGCAAAATAATATAATCATACGGTTGTCCCTTAATAGGTATCAAAACACATTTAGAAGATATTTGTTTAGTAGTTATCATAGTTAATTCCTTGCAAACTGACAGTTTCTTTACTTTGAAAATAGTTGAGTCAAGGATAGTAGCCTTTGTGCTACACAGCACTTGAATTTTGGGCCTGCCATCATCACATAAAACTCCTTCAGTATCAATCGTATACTTATTTATTAACACTTTTGCCTCACTTTCAAAATTAATAAAAAAACGAACATACCCAAAGCAATGTACGCTGTCCATGTAATACGCAATGACAGAGCTAATACGAGCAGGATTTTTCCATTGTTGTTCTCTTGAATGATAAACAACAGAACCAACTTTAGCTCGAGAGAAACACAGAACCTGTGTAGCACCAATAATATTTGAAAATTCAGATGATAATAACTTCACAGAACTTTTACCAACTATTATGCTAGATGACTCAAGAGATGAACTGTTTGCCTTTTCAAAATACAACATTTTTCTACAGTTCATTGCCGATACAGCTTGGTACAAAATCTGCCGTGTTCCATGAATTTGGCGTTTTAGTACACCATTAATATTCTCAAAACCAAAGGCTGACACAGTCCAAAGCGGTTCCCAATAATGCACTAGAGGAACTAAATGACACAAAGAATGAACATGCTGTACACAAGCTAGAGTCATACAGTTCAGGAATCAAGTCATAAAATAACATCATCTGTTCCTGAATTTCATCTAGCTCGTTCAACCGAAATTGCAGTCAATAAAAGCCTATGCATAGCTTCAGCTAAAAGCAATAAATGATAAATATATTCACAAGGCAGAAAATCCTTTAAAAGTGGAACAACATAAAACAGAAGAAAAACACGATATTCTGATGCTTTCCAGAAAGCAAAAGTGTCAATGCTGCGTGGACTTCCTCGAAATTCATGAGGTGGCTTGATACACAGCATTGCTTTGTTGATTAGTGCAACATATTGGTGTAATGAGTAAGGCTGATTGCTAACTTTAACCCAACGATTCATTAATGATTTCACTACTTCTTCTAGTACTGCATGCATGTAATCTATAGGAACTCCGAAAGGTATATTAACTATCGTTGAGAGAATAGATGCACCTTTAACACCATAAAATGGTTTTCCTAATGCTTGAGCTTCATCGGCCCACTGTAACATTTCACTTTCAGTACGCATTTCATGAGCAGCCGTAGGAAGGTATACATGTTGATGTGCTGATAAATTATCTCCTTTATCTTTACAACAAATATAGCCAAAATATCCATTAAATTGAATAGTATTTAATACACCAGCTTTTGCAGGAAGATCAAATACTGCAGCAATTATCATAGCTTTAATGAGCTTTTTACCTGCAGGTGTATTTGCTGTAATATGAGTAGTACACAACTCTTTTACAGATTTTATAACAGGCTCTAGTATAGTTGGCATATTAGGCTTATGTGGACCAAACCAAACAGATGCAAGCATGATGTTTCTCTCATTCATTCGAATATCAGGAGGTAAATTAGCTAAAGTTAAATAAACAGGCCAAATACTGTGCTTTAAATAATTAAATGCTTGCACGCCATCGGTATTCAAAATAAAAGCAGCATGCTCTGGTTGAGATAAAAAGCCTCCCGGTTTCATTAAATTTTTGATGACACTGCCGTCATGAATGTCAGATAATGTGTCAGATCTAGATTGACGGGAAAAAGAATATTGTAGTTTTTCCCAATAAACTATAAAAAATAAGCAGATATTGCAATAATGTTTAAGTAGATTGATTAAAGGCGAATTAAATGAACAACTTCTTCAACTAATTTAAAAATTCAAAGTTAGCAATTAAAATTAAGACGCAATTAATGCAACAATGATTTATGATAATAGTAAATATATGAAAAATGAATTTTCACGAAGGAAAAAGAGAATTGAATCTTTATAAACATCTGGCCTTAAATAGCAAACATTTTACACTTTTCTGAATACACTACATCACAATGTCATATAACAGTAGTAGTAGATATCACTACTTTAAGCAATTACTGATACAACATACATTATGACATACCTTCATACATTCTTTTTAACTCATCCTTGAAATTTAGTATTAAGAGCTGACAAACTTCTGCCTTCTGCTCTCTACAAGTACGCCGTCCACACTTACTCCTCAATGGAATGCAATCATTACACAAAGAGCAAAATGTGTTCGATATTACATCATCCTTCACAAATTGTTTCTGTAGCTTTCGTCTAGTTGATGGTAGCTTATTTTTTGGAGGAAAATGATTGTGAAGCAGTTCTCTGTAGCAGTGTATGTTAAATTATTTTCGATACTATAGGCCATTATTGACTCCCAACTCTCTTTTTTGACAGTGGTGCATCATGATATAATGGTTCATCAAATGAAGAATCCTGATCCAAAGATTCTGACGATGAATCAAGGGATGAACAGGATGTGGACAAAGGACTGTAGGAAGAAGGGGACTCAAGAGGTGATGACGGCAATGAAGGAGAAAGTGTTACAGGCTCATATAGTAAAGTATTGCTGGATAGTGATGCCGATATGAGGAAGGAGACAGAGGGAACAGTTGAACAATCTTTTATTGAGGGTGTAAGAGTCCCATTCAGTGAGGTTGTAGGAGAATCATTCAGTGAGGACAAAGGGGACCCATGTCGTGAGGACAAAGGGACCTGTGTCGTGAGGACAAAGTGGACCCGTGTCGTGAGGACAAGGGACCCATGTCGTAAGGACAAAGGGGACCCAATCAGTGAGGACAAATGGGACCCAATCAGTGAGGACAAAGGGGACCCAATCAGTGAGGTTTTTGGAGATTCATTTAATAACGATACATTTGTAGGTATATAAGAGGAGGGTTGGGGAAGTGAGACTGAGGGTGCAGAATTTAAAGGTACATCAAGAGACAGTGGATATCGAGACAAAGGAAAGTTTAAATTGGTTGGTGCAGGTAATACACAGGTAGGAGGAGATAATTCAATTGAAGAATCTGAAGATTTATGATTTAAAATATCAATATCTGCAAAGATATGTGACCCGATATGAGAAAACCAGACTATCTGCGGGAATTATCATTTCGAGCTATGGGCTCATAATCACGAAAAATATTTACCTGGGCGAAATTCATTTTATCACATAAACATGTTGTATAAACAAAATCCTTTCATTTGATACCAAAATCAGGGGTAGCGAAGCCTTCTTTGCCGAGTTATAAGCCCTTCGACATTTTTACCTTGATTGTGCATGGAGAATGTTACACGGAGCGAC
>NW_003546242.1:788657-796457 GCF_000090795.2 Amphimedon queenslandica | reverse complement strand
TAGTTGCAGCCAAACAAGCTGTAGATGGCCCAGTCATACAATTCAATTTGCTGAAGGAGGATGCTCAAATAATGGAAGATGAACTACCTAATATATTACCACCAAAGGGTATGTCAACTGAAAGGAAATGGTACCTTTACAAAAAGATAAGACCTTTTTGCAGATACGAATGTAAAGATGTAACCTGCCCACTTCCTGATGCACCTCGACTAACAGGATCATCTCGACAATCAACTCCAGGTGTAGATGATCCACCAGACCTCGCAATAGAGATCGAAGTACCACATTCTCCAAGGCAATCTCTAGAACCACCTGCAACACAAAGAAAATGTGGTAATTGTGGTCAATTTGGTCATAATAGAAGAACTTGTCCATGTAATCAGTAAATGAATAACAGAAATGAGTTTATGTAATGCACATACTATTGATCCCCTTTCAACAGGAGAGGAACTAGTTTGTCTACAACAAACAGACTATTGATCCCCTGAAACAGGAGTGGAACTAGGTTTAATGCCAAATATTCAAACTATTGATCCCCTAAGGAGAGGAACACATTTGTAACGCTAAGACATACAAACTATGGATCCCCTTTTTTAAAACAAAGGTGTGGAACTAGTATGTGCGTGAGACGTCAACATAAACACAAACACTCATTTTTGTTTAAAACTTATTAACTCAAAAGAGAAGGCCCGAGAGAAAGTTAGTCACGAAGTTATCATGCAGGTGATTTGTGTTTATTTATACAGGTGAGAGGACTGATGATAAAAATGTGTGGGAGGAGAATACCGAAATAGAAGTTATTGCGTCATTCACAGCCTATCAAAGAACACCAAGTGTCACCTGTGACCTTTAGGATATAAAATAAGACACCTGAAACTGTAAGTTCAAAATCAAAAAGTAATGGCTGCCCCAATAGAGTATGTCCTCATTGAGGTCCATCCATCTGATGGTAAGTTGGGAATGTGTAACCCTATAGTTATAACTATAATGCCTTTTGTTTTTGGTAAATGAACTTGGTAAGTTGTTGGTACATGTATGTTTGTGTTGTACATTAAAAGCAAAAAATAATTGTATTTATAGCAGAAAAAGATGAAGTAAGGGTGAAAGAGACGAAAGGAGACAGAGGAGAGAGGACAGAGGAGAAGGGGGACAGAGACAAAGAGGAGGGTGGAGATAGTCAAAAGAAGAATGATAAGATTAAAAGGTTAAACATACAACTATACATGACATTGTTTTTAATAGAATCAAACGGCTTAAGTATGTTTGTTTACATGTGTAATTGTGTTGTTGTGAAGTAGCTATGAGAAGGACTATTAAGCTAAAAAGTAATTTTGCATTCAATTTTAGTTAGTTCTATTTACAACAAATAGGCAAGAAGAAAGAAGGAAGGCCTTTAGGTAATTAAACAATAGTTGAATTACTTGTACTTTAAATTCACATTTCTTAACTAAAGACTTGGAACAGTTCAGGCCTGCTCTCCAAAGTAAACTTAATTTTAAGTGTAAATTAAAGGCTTTATGCCATTGTAATTTAGGGCAGTTGGAACTCATTGAAGAGGGCAGGAGGGAGAGGATGGGGAGTAGTGAGGAGATGGGAGAAGAAACAGAGACAGGGAAGAGACAGAGACAGGCGAGGAGACAGGGACAGGAGAAGAGACTGGGACAGGGACAGAGAGAGACAAAGAAAAAAATTTAAAGTATCAAAAGAGCATTATTGAAATGAGTAATCACTAGAATTTTTTCTTTGCTTAGAAAAAGCGAAGGCAACACAGAGGAGGGTGGGGTAAAGGCGGAAAGCGTGGAAGAGGAGGGAGGGGAGGAGGCCAAGGAGATAGATGGGGAGGCCAAGGAGGAACAGGAGGAGCCCCTCGTCCAACGGTATGGAAAGGAGCATAATGAAACATAAGAATAACAATAATCTTTTATAGGATTCATCAGCAAGTGCTAAAACTATAAATTATTTTAATGTTAAATGTAGGAACCTTAATTATAGTTCTAAATAAAATCTAAATAAAAATATTACCTGTAAATTCAAGCAGAAGCGATGTCTGGATGTAAATGACCCAGATGATGTTATTATAGTTCACAAAAAGGACTTTATTGGCACTAGAACACATAGCAATAACTCTACAACTTTTGTAATGAAATAACTTACTTTTATTTGATGTCTCAATGCATGGCTTGGCTTTAGATCACTCTTAAGATGTCCAAAAAGCAAGAAAAGTAAGTTAAAATGCTGTCAAGTGCTTCTTTCTTCTTTACCCATTTATTAATTGATTTAGGTGTGGTTTAAGTGGTGGGCGTGGTCACATTTACTACGTGAACGGGCGTGACACGGAAACATTGAAAATAACTTAAAATGCCTTTTTCTCTGTACTTGTATTCCAGAGCAATCGTCCAAACAGCGTCCCGAACTGCAAAGTTTTATTGCACATTGTCATAAATGGGATATCGCTGGAAAGGAAATTTTTTTCTCTATCTGTAAGTACCAAAAACTGATTTTACCAAAATCCCGCAGATAGCCTGGTTTTCTCATATCAGGTCACATATGGAAATGTTAATTTACTTACTAGGAACTATTAACAACAACTGACAAAAATCAGTATGAAGCTTGATACATATACATAAAACCACAGAGTCTAGGAAGTTCTTAGTTACACAATATTACATAATATTGTGCATGCATCAGCAATAATTAATGTGGTTACAGTAATGACAGAAGTAGAAACCATACACATGTACATGTACAATAAAGATAGACCTTGAAAGTTTGGAGTTGGAGAATGCATGTAAAATAAATAAAAAGGCCACACAATTAAAATACAGCTAGGTTTTCTTTGCTGCGGCTAATCCCACTTTATGTAAAAGATGTGGGTAGGATTGTGATACTTAATTATTAATTCTTCAAATTAAGTTTGGACGTCATTGCAATTGACTAAAACAAATGAAAAATTTCGATGACTCCCAGGTCACAGCCAGTGCGACATATACTGTAACAATTAAACTTCAATGAACTTAATAATTTGAGTTTAATTTACTTAGTTTAATTACAGTAAGTTATAGCCCAAGACGGTAATTATTTAATTGATGAGTGCACCCATTGATGAATCAGTTTTTAACCCCCTATTGGTAACAATTTAATATTATTATACAGTTGTGATATAAAGGCACTTTAACACTTTTCCCAATTAAAGCTCAGTGACGTACACAATCCTCATGATCATGCATTATTTTACCTTCTAAAATTTGTTTTTCCAATTCATTCTTTTGTCTCCATGAAGTAACCTTAGGTAGAGCAACAGATCTGTCTTTATTATAAAGTTTGTAGGGCCCTCTCTTTCTTCCTCATTTGATTCTTTTCGGATCCAGTCTTGAACAATTACTTTCGGCCATTTCTCTGCTACAGAAACATGTGCTTTGACTGCTTTCTTCTGTGATTATTTCTACATGTATCACGTGCACGCATGAATGATTAAGAAGGTGTGTCCTAAAGTATTAAAAATGGCGTCTGCAAGGCAATTGACCATCACCCGATCCATCTGCAGTCCCCTATCTGACACTCGTATAAGATCGCAGTGCTTTGTAACACAAGGAAAGAGGTTCAATATGGAAGATTTCGTTTGTGTATCTGATGTAGATGCTTTTTTTGCTGTTTTTGATGGTCACGGCGGAGTAGAGGCTGCTTTATTCGCTTCTAACAATCTTCTACAGACATTTAAGGAAAAATTATTTGAAATATGAAGTTGCTGACTGTGACATAAAAGGAGCTATCCATCATACTTTTCTGAAGATTAATGACAAAATGTTTGATGAATATAGTGAGAGGCCTATCTGCATGATTTGTGCTAATTATTATGACATTTTGTTAGAATCATGGTCACCTAATGATCACTCACACAGCACAGCTGGAATGACAGTTTCACTTCTGTTTATAAAAGGTAGCCAAGTTTTTGTTGCAAATGTTGGGGATTCCGATATTGTTATGGCAATTAAAAACGAGAAATATGGACAGCGTGGTGAGCAACCTCTAAAAGCAGTGAAAATAACAGAAAGTCACACAACAAGGAATGTGAAAGAGTTGCAACAAATTAAATCATCAGGTAGTTAATATGTATATTAATTTTGTTAAGATATGCATGTGGTGTTATAGGTGGTACTGTCCTAGCAGATAAAAGAGGAATGATGAGAGTTGTTTGCACGAAAAAGAACTGAAACAATCAAACAGAGAAAATCCCTTGCTTAAATGTTACGCGAGCACTAGGAGATTTTTGGTCGTGCTCAAACCACAAATTTTCTGTAATATCACCTATCCCCTGTCACTAGTTTTTCTTTGACGGATGATATAGAGTACTTCATTATAACCACAGATGAATTTTGGGATGTTTTTTCAGAAATTGACGTGATTGAGTTTGTGGAACAAAAGAGGAATGGAAAGGAAATTGGTCTTCTGAAAGAGGATTATGATGTTTGTGAAGGGTTAGTTTATGAAGCACTTGAAAAGAACAGTACTGACAACATATCTCTTATTCTCGTTACTGTTGATCGTATTATAGACACAGAAGTAGTTAGCAATGATAATGATTGTAGAGAAGTACCAGATATAGCTGATGTCAGGTATTGAAACTTTAATGTTAGTATCATATAAGAATCTCAATTTTATAGGAAAAGGAAATTTAATAGTAAAGAAAAAATTACACATGTCAAACATTTTAAATACTAATGAATTAATGTTCTTAATGTCTCTCTCAAAGTTCAATTTCTTTCTTATCTTCGGATTTTACAACTAATAATTTTCTTTGGTCAATGCATTTTTGATTCAAGCGAGATTTGAAGTCTTCTCTATTTCTTGCGACTGTTCCTTTGCCATATTTTATATCTATACACTCTAAAACATCATAATAATACATAAATTTAAACATTATACTAACCTTCTATTAATTGCACTTTCTCCTGAGGCAGTGGTGTTTTCTTGGATCTGGAAGTTGCATAAAAGCAACTTGATGCCATCTCCTCCTTAGTAAACACCACATCCATTAGTGCTAATGCATATTTATAGCAATCTTTACCATGGACATGTAAAAGATTAGTATTTTTCTATAAGGATCAATAATACAAGTAGGTCTATATTAATAGGAATATAGCTTACATAAGTAAATTTTCTTTCATCCTCTTCATCTGCAATATTCTTCTCCTGATTATGCATTGAATTGGCAAGTGCACTCTGAAAAATAAAAAATAATATTAAAAGCCCAAAGTTATATGCATGTTATACTTCAGACAAATCCAGCCTGATGGTGCTAGGGGAGTCAGTTTTCACCCTGCTTGAAGATTCAAACTTTGAAATATGTTTATTAGCAGCCACATGATCCTTTTGTAAATAATACGTCTTCTCTATTTTATGTGACATAGAGTCACACTTTTTCTTCAGATATTCCACATCATCCTTGAGAGCACTGAATACTTCAGAGTCTACTACAGAACACTTCTCAGGAACTGCTACGGTGTCTTTCTGTTTTATATGTGAAACATGATAAGTTACAACTATGATATCTAAACTCACGAAATGTCCTACAAATGAGCCGTCCTCAGCTAACACCGGGTTAACAAAATTGTCTTCATAATCAGAGCCTGTATTTGCAGTGTAGCCAATAGAATTTGACTGTAATAATAAAAATGAAGCAACATAACCAGGATCAGAATTTGTATATATAGCTATATACCCAACCTTTTTAGCTCTCGGCTCACAGTCAGACAATGCGGATTCAATGCTTTCTTGTCATAATAATTACAAATTTCTCGAGGTCTTTTATCATGATCATCATTTAATAGTGATTCCTTTGTTCCTGCATAATATAATTGCACATCCATTACTTGCATGAAAGTGCCTTTTGCGCTAATTGTATCACTTACCAGCCCTTCCTTTGATTTCTATCTCGTATGCCTTTCCATTGGTAGTCCATAATGCTCGATCCCCTATATTTGCATATTCAGGGTCAAAAGGCTCTCCTCCTATAGTATCAAGCTTTTTGGCATTGATAACATATTGTCGATTGTTTGAAATGCAATGTACTAATGTACTTTGAACCATTCTAATAAGAAAACACATGTATAGACATAAGGTAACAAGGTTGCTGTTATATTTACTGTTTACATCTTTCATTTTTACTGAACACATGGTCATAGTAAATTCAACATGCAAGCCCAAGTTAGTACTGTTATAATACTGTTGTACTATTTCACTCACCTTCTTCTTTGGGATCTTCTTGTTTATAGTGATAATTTTTAAGATTATTTGGGAAATTTCTTGTCCTTTTGGGTCTAGAAGATGCTGGTTTAGTTGTCTTTGCCATTATCTCTTTGAGCCTGGAGTACCGATACCCACTGCATGCAGTCTGCAGAATTAAAAGTTATAAAACTAATAACTTTTACTCTAATTACTTAACTACTATGCCACGCCCAATAAAGTCATGATAATTATATAATAATGTGAAGTGTTATTATTTTACTTTATGATCAGTATAATTATAATTTTAAAGTAATCTAAACATCATTGTAAAGAAATTATCTTGCTGCACATGCAGACTCGTGTCTTCAATTAAGGGAGCTGGGAGGATGGAGATTTCACATTTTTATTTAATAAAATGAAATAAAAAAATATTTTCTCATGCAGTTAAAATGATAGTATAATGTATTGAATGTATGATCTACAGTTTATTTTGCCAATTCAGTATATATTCAGTCACTTCATCTTGGAAATTCTTGTTAAGATCTTAGCAAAGATCTTGTCCAAGATAGGATGTTGCAACATATATCAGCTAAGATCTTGTCAAAGATAGGATCTTGCTATGTATTGACGTATCTTACTTTTTCTGAAAAGATCTTGACTTTTCTGATAAGGACTTAATAAGAAATTATTGCTGGGAGGTGGGTTTGCTGTTCTCTATAAAAGCTGCCTGCAAGCACAGCATAGTTTAGTATAAAAAAGCATGGATATTGATAAGAACCATACTAATTGGTTTTTAATTTTGTATGCGAGGAAGCATCATCTTTGGAAATTTTCAGACTCTCCTTTCCATAACAATGGTAAATAAAAATAATGTTTATCAAATGTACTATTGCTTTATAGTTTCTCTATCAAATTAGAAGAGATGATAATGCCAACAGGCAAATGGAGCAGCTCATTAAAGTATTGTAAATAGTAAGATTGCATGATGCATGTCAGTTATTCATCATATGCAGTCAATGATAAAGATAAAATCAATAAATTTGAAAGTGTCGAGTCAGTAATAATTGTGGATCATTCTTAGCCCAGACGTATTAATTACATGTACCTACATACAGTAGAGGATGTAGATTGTGCACTATTATAATCTAATTTATTAAAAATAAAAGATCAGCTGCCATTTGCTAATTAAAATTCTACCAAGGCCTATGCAATCTTACAACATCTACATCTGTGCATTCATAGACTCTACACAAATCAAGGCTCACCTACAACCAGGCTTACCAGACACAAGACTCAGTACAATATGGCCATAGGATCCTCCAGTATATATATATATATATTATGTATATTATATATATATATATATATATATATATGTGACCCGATATGAGAAAACCAGGCTATCTGCTCCGAAATTGAAAATTGAGATTTTTGCTTTTCTTAATTAAGCACAGTTTTTCCTTAGTTTTGGTCTTTGTCCCATGTCATTTGACACATCTAGTGCTGAGTTATGATTATTTATGCAAAAAGAAGTGTAAACGGATGCAATTGAGTTTCAGCCATTTCTATCCTTAT
>NW_003546242.1:785470-786895 GCF_000090795.2 Amphimedon queenslandica | reverse complement strand
TATGTATATTATATATATATATATATATATATATAGTATACATAGAATAAGGCAACAAAAGCCTCTACTCAGGCTTATACTGCACCAGTGGCCTAAAATCAATAAAATAAAGAGGCTGCTTAATGACAACTATCACAATGCATGTGACAATACCTTGGCTTCTTGATAAAGAAAAACATTCTTGAGGAGAACGGCCATTATAACACGTGAGACTGTCACTCTACTGTACGTTACTGGAGCGTCCAGGAGGCTGGCAGCCCTGCGACTGCGTACAATGTCTATCCATGGATAGTCTATCCAGCCTCAAAGATAAATGTATTTTATTCCTTCATCATACAAGATAAGTAAAATTCAAAACCAATGTTACTGAGTGTCTTGAGTGAAACTGAAATTTGTTGAGTTTGATTATCACTACATAAGTATTCTCTATTGCCCGCGGTTCTAGGGTAGGTTAAGATACCTTTAACTTCGACCTGATCCAATGAGGAAGACCAGCCTACTGCCCTGATGAGGTAAGTGTGCCTTCGGCTGCAGCTATATGCATGTAAAATTGTAGCTTGTACATGTACTCGGCACTATATAGTGTCATGAGAGATATATATATAGTGTAGCTACATGTGCAAATTTTATCACCAGTATAATCACCTTCAATTCTTCTTTTGCAAATCTCCCTGTCACTCCAGCTCTCCTTTTGTTCAATATCTATTTGTATATAGTTTTTAGTCATCAATGTTAAAGTTTAAGCATAGATACTGGACACGGACCGGGATTGGAAACTCCCTACCCCACGCATTGAATATTGCATTCCAGGCTAGTTTGGATGAGACATGCGCGAAAGCGTTAAACACGCCCCTTTTGTTTGATCTTTTCCCCTTCGTGGATCTTCAGGTGGATTGACTTAGTCGTTCTTTGTGGGACTCCTCCAAGGCTCTAATAGTATTTCAAGGTAAATTTGACCAATAGTTTGGTCAATAGCATTATCTTCTAATGGAATAGCTACTTTGATCGAATATTTTAGGCCAATATTTGGCATAGTACCGATATTTTTAATTTTTCGGTGGGTTTCTTTGTGGGACTGTTTCTCAGAGTTCCGTAGCATAGAGAATGAGAAATCATTTTTAAACTTTAGATTAGATGCTATAGTAGTGGAATAGCTATATTTTGGATTTTTATGGGTAGTTATTTTACTGTTAAAATGATGTTAACTTTTTACAGATGGGTAGAAGAAAGCTCCGTTTTGATGTTAGAAAAAATGCAGAAAGAAGGCCAATGGAACCACTTGTTGTTAGTCTCCCATTGACATTGCTACCTGCAAATGACCTCTCAATTTTGGTGAAACGTTTTAATGAGAATTCCAATTTTCGTACTACATTTGTTCAAGGTGATGGTCGTATCCTATCTTTTTCAATTCACAAAGTTTGTGAT
>NW_003546242.1:781216-782198 GCF_000090795.2 Amphimedon queenslandica | reverse complement strand
CATTGTCAAGAAGACTCTGAAGAGATTCATTGATAGTGGTTCTCTGACTGACAAATGTGTCTTTAACCACAGCTTCCATCATTTTGTCTGTTACATACTGATAAAAAATAGGGCAAGCCCTAAATCCAACTGCCCTTTGTATATTATCCTTCCAGCTTTCTCTAAACTCATTTGATGCCCTAAGCTTATAGTAATTCTCTGTCATTCTTTCCTTCAAAGTATGTAAGGTAACTTTTCTGGGATGTGCCGTGCATTGCTGTAGTTTTGTCATTAGGTCAGTAGCAAATAACATTGCCTCTTCTTTGGAATCTGTCATCCATTCCAGTAATTTAGAAGCACAAAGTTGTGCTTTCTGTCCCAACTCTGACACATTAAACCCAGTATCTGTTAAGACAGAAGTAACAGCTTCCTTGAATAGTTCATAATGTCCTAAATAATATTATCATGTCTCACTATTAGGAGGTAAACAAATCTATACCTGTGGAATTATCTTCACTGGTAGCCATTTTTCTCGTGCTAACTGTAATAACTACAGGAAACGGGCTAAGCGGTATGATTCTGCGCAAACTAGCCTAAATACGTGATAATTGCTCTCGAGGAGGAGTTTCCAATCCCGGTCCGTGTCCAGTATCTATGGTTTAAGTGCAGTGATGTTTTATGGTATTTATTTTATGGTCTTAATATGATTGCCTGACCATAATAATAATGTGTTCCTACTCCCATTGTCTAAAAAATTTATTCACTAAAATATGAGCCTTCAAAGATGCACTTTTTGCTTCCTGCCAATTTACTTCCTGTCAGTGGGTGTGGCTAAACGTGACGTCATAAGAGGCATTGATGCAAATAACTCCATTCCTTTATAGGGGGAATATTACTTCATTCTCATGCCTAGTAATGTAATAATGGCAATTTAAAGATTAGGATTATTAGCTTTCATTATTCTAAGCATGCAACTGCAAGAAAAAGACTCAAAATAACAAAT
>NW_003546242.1:773541-781023 GCF_000090795.2 Amphimedon queenslandica | reverse complement strand
CATGAGAATAAAGGATTATTCCCCCTATAAAGGAATGGAGTTATTTGCATCAATGTCTCTTATGATGTCACGTTTAGCCACACCCATTGACAGGAAGTAAATTGGCAAGAAGCAAAAAGTGCATCTTTGAAGGCTCATATCTCAGTGAAATCATTCAGCAGACAATGGGAGTTGGAACACATCATTATTATGGTCAGGCAATCATATTAAGACCATAAAATAAATACCCTAAAAAATCACTGCACTTGCACTTTAAACAGCCCATAAATTAATTCACTTATAGTTTTTTAACTTTGATTATTTATCACTCTCTCTCTGTTCTTTTATATTAGGCACAAACACATAAGGGGAATGAACTGAGCCTGACCTGGTGTAGATATATGCTGTGAGATTTCAGTAAGCATAAATCTGTATGCTACCTTATATGCTACCTTCTATATATGTGCTACCTTCTTACTACAATGCAGTGCAATTAATACCTTCTAGCTAAAGTGTTGTGGAACCACTTTTCATTATCCATTTGTTTAGCTAAATTTGATAGTATTTTGTATAAGTACAACGCACCATAGATATTAGAGGTTACAATTTTTGACCACATTTACATAATAAAGGAAGTGTGGGTGGTTAATGCTTATGTTTTTGCCCTTACAATAGATTTGTAAACGGTAAGTTTTTTAAAGTAAGACTATAGTAGATTGAAGCATTTGAGTGCAAAGAAAACCTCAAAAACATCTAATTTTAGAACCATAATTGATTTTGAATATTTAGTATGGTATGCCCCACGATGATATGATAATGTTTACCTATTTTATAAGCTATCTTAGGCTGACTTGATCAGTTCGAAGGTTGCACAATACAAATGTAATTTTTGGAGGGACAATTGTCCCGTTTTTACATGAGACATTTGCAGTTTCTTGTGCTTAAAACGGATACGTATAAATTGATTGATATCAGCCCAATAATGAGCCCAATATTGTAGTGCTCGGTGATATCAAGAGGGGATGAGGAATCAAAAGTGGATAAGGAGGAGGGGAGTGTGTCTAACTGCCCCATGCTGCTAGTGATATGTGCGCGTAGAAGTTTTATGGTTATTATTTGTACAATCCCGCATACCTTATTTAGCACAATAAGTGATAACTGCACTGAAGCCATAGTTGGGTGTGTACTTAAGTTAACTGTAATATAAAAATGGATGTGAACTGAGCAGCAGACCTTGGAAGCAGAATTTGACCTCACCTTGTTGTACCAGTCACTATGTACAATTTTGAAGAGATTTGTAGTTTCGAAGCCCACAAACCATGTTTGTTATTGATACATCAAAAGCTCTTGATCGCCCTCCTTTAGTCTGGTCCTTTAGGACCCGCAACACCAAGAGTAAGGATAGTAATAGAAGTGAAAGAATATGTGGTACATATACTTTTGAGACAGGGTTGTGAACTGCTGTTAATCTTAAAAACAAAGTATTACAGATCTGCATGAGTTCACTGCAGCAGAGGCTTCTGACTCTTGACTCCATGTCCTCTTTTTTATGCTTTAGGGCACTCAGGTGTGATGGCATGGCGCTCATCAATATTAGATGCTCTCAATCTGCTATAACAGTCGTGATCATCTGGATTGTCCAATAGTTCTGACTCTTGTTCTTCAAACATCATGACTACATGTGTGGGTGAGTGCACCAAATAGGTTATTAAAAACACACCCATTTACTGTCATGGCTGCTGATGTTTAAACAGGTCAAATAAGGTGCTGAACAAACTGTGAAAGACTTCTACGCACAAATATCACTAGCAGTATAAGGCAATTAGACAATCTCCCATCCTCCTTATCCACTCTTGGTAATATTGAAAATTTTGAACACTACAATATTGATAATTATAGCCTAAAATTAATATATTGATATCCATTATTGAAAATTTATTAAGCCATGCCCATTAACTTCAATATTACTGAAACGGCTATATTTGGCTATTTGTAAGTAAATTAGTAATAAAAAGTATTATATAAACCTTCTTAGGCTTTATATGCTTCAATTACTTCATCTGGTTTCCAAAAAAGAAGAGCTTAGTCATTTTAGAGATATTAAGATAATGTAACAACTATAGTGGCATAGTTATATTTTTGATATTTTGTTCGTAATTTCCATTGATTTTCTTTAGCATTGATAAATATTGATATTGCATAATATCTAGAAGATGTAATTATTATTATTAATATATTATTATTTGAATTGTTGTTTTCATTATAATTATTTTCTTATTATTATAAAATAGTAAGACACAATGTATTTTATCTATTCATCCATTTATTTACTTATTGTAGGGTATTAATTTTATCCTGTAGGATTTTAACCAGCAGTTGATGACTACTACGACCTCAAGATCGAAGTAATTAATAAAGTAATGATATTATTATTATGAAATATTTGCAAGAAATCTACTTGTACAATTATGCAGCTACTTATTTTATATTTTTATTCAATGTTTATAGAGGTGATAGTTGATGGTCATGGCAGTGGAAAGTGTCTGGGAATCATGCCATTCCTATCAATTCCTGACTATACCATCATCAACCCTGTCAACCCTTATAAGGTACAATACAGTATTTTATTATTATTATTGATATTAATATTAAGAATTTTCTCTTGTTTC
Source organism: Amphimedon queenslandica (assembly GCF_000090795.2). NCBI lineage: Eukaryota > Metazoa > Porifera > Demospongiae > Haplosclerida > Niphatidae > Amphimedon > Amphimedon queenslandica. The sequence continues at coordinate 778,375 of NW_003546242.1, read as the reverse complement.
TCACAGACCATGATAAGGATGGTTGCTAATATTGATATGAGAAGCTTTATTACTTTTGATGTTGGCAGACAATGGAATGATGAAAAGAACCAATGGTAGGATATGCATTACTTGTGGTTATGTTTTGTAGAAAGTTTGAACAGATTTTGATAAAGTTAAGATTTTTTAGGAATTTTTAAATTTGCTCAAAAATTGGCTCAAAGTCCCTGTACTATAGTACAGGGATTTCAGCGAAATTTTGCCAAAAATGAAAAGGTGAAAATTCTATATTTTTTAATTTTATCTGATGCGTATACATATACTTATGTTGTGTAGAAAGTTTGAACTGATTCTGGTCAAGTTCGGATTTTTTACAAAATTCTCAAGTTGCTCAAAAAATTGTCAAAATCCCTGTACTCTAACTTTTCTCTGAACTTTTCAACATGTTAAAATTATTAGCCAAATTATTTGAGTAATTAGACAATTCTGACATACATGCACATGTACAATTGTACATGGTAGTACATGTATTTTTTAATTTATTTGCTTTATTGCACCAAAATTACCAGCAATTTTTATTAAGTTTCTGATACATGTACTTATGCTGTGTGAACATTGAAGTTTGAGCTTTATCAAATAAAATTTTTTTAGTTATGAGAGTTTTAAAATTAGTAAATTTTTGATAATATTAGGATCAATAGTCATTGTCTTGTTATCACACAGGAAGATGAAAGAGTTAGACAAGTGTTTGACAGGAAGAGGAAACTACTTCAAGAACCAACCAGGGTAAGACGGGAGGAACAGAGAGAGTGGCTAGTGCCTAGAGAAATAGAATTAGAGTGAAAGGAAAGATGACAAATTTAAATACAAATACATATAAAAATAATTGAAATATCAAAATAATTATCATAATACTATTATTTTTATTATGGGGTTGAATCACTAGTGTTGTAGCATCCTTTCATTTCTATCTGTTAAGGTATACTATATAAGAAGAGTACCTACGAAAGCTAGAAGTTCTCACATGCTATAGCGATGATAGCAGGATTAAGAGGCAAGACTTATAGCTTGAACACCAATTGTGTGGTATTTTTTAAAATAGACTTATTTTGATGTAATATCATGAGATATTTTAATGATATATTTTTATATGTAAATTAAGTATAATGTACAAGCATGAATAGTATAGTGTAATGTGTGTGAGGACAGAGCATAGCTTAATTTAGCCACACCTTTAACTGCATTGCTGCAGCAGTGCAGCAAGCATGCTAAAGCTTCTCTTCTCTCCATTCAAATTGTGGCGAGGGTACACATTTTAGTGCTCTCATTATTACAAGAATCCATACCATGGTATATCATGTGATGTGACATGGACACAATTCCTTTTTGTGATTATTTAACTGACATAGTACTCGTAAAGGTATATGTGTCTACTGTAGTTTTCATGTACAGATGTACATGTATACATATGTATGTACTTGATGTACATTGTGTATATGCATGCATGTACATTGTATGCACACATTATGTATATATTGTATGTGTATCTATGTACATGTATGTGTTGTACTGTATGTATGTCTATGTACATGTACTTCGTATGTACAGTACTGTACATTGCAACCTGGCATAATGAGTATGCTTTTTTGCAATAGGATATACCATGAATGTATATCTAAATATTGGGAATATCTACTGACTTGTAATAATTATGATAATAAAGCAAAGTGCTGTCCAGTGATGCAAGGGACTTTCCTAATATGTAAATAATTGTCCCAAGTACACTATTATCCGAAGGATATAATTGGATTGTAGACATCATTTGTACATCTCCCCTTTGTACATACAAATCCTACCCCTTACCTAATGACTCAATGTACAGTATGTCCTAGGATTGTCCCAGGACAGGGGTACCCATATCCTCTTGTCAATGTATCCTAAGAGGATTATGTTACTATGTATGTCCTAGGATTGTCCCAGGACAGGGGTACCCATACCCTCTTGTCAATGTATCCTAAGAGGACTATGTTACTATGTATGTCCTAGGACAGGCGTACCCCCGTGAATGTGCTATGAAGTTAAACATAACAGTCATAGAAAGTTGATATAGAAAGTTTATATATTGTCATTTATTCATTATTATGTCACAAATGCATTCTAATTTTACATTAGTTTGGCTTTCTATTATGTAAGTCACAGAAGTATATTATATGAAAATGAAATGCTTCTCTATTCATGTGGTGAGTAATCCTTGCATATTTTGATAGCCATGAGAAAGTTTGCTCACAAATTTCGCTGTTGACCTGTATGACAGTTTATATGCATAGACACATGTAGTTTATAGCTACCTTTTCCATTTCTGGTACTTTGTCTGGATCAGTTTTTTTTACACCATAAATCAACGTGCCTTTAATGTGCATTCTATCTATAACAATCGTCATATCTGATATTTTCTTAGCCGTTGGTGTGAGGGAAGACCTTACAGCATTACAGGAGCACCTTCTTGAATGGCATGCATCGTCGTAACATAATTCCTTAAAATGTGATAACTAAATGCATGTTTGTACTTCGTAGTATTCTCATAATTAATTTAGAAGTCCTTGTCTCATTGTTGTACAAGAAAGAATGCAAGTGCCCATTCACTTATGTCTTACTCTCTGATCGACAAATCTCATTTAAAAATACTATTTTACCACCTGGCCATATACCAGCTAGTATTCCTAAAATTATATGTAGTGTTGAATACCATATAGTGGGAAATTTTGGAGGGGCTACAATTTGGCGAATTGCTGAACTTTGGATTTTTAATTTGGCAAATTTGTGGCCACGTGCCATTGAGTATGCGTATAATGACTCAAAATGGCTGATTTTTATTTTGGCAAATGACTATCAAAATGCCAAATTTACCAAATTTAATGCCCTCCAAAATTTCCCACTGTTCGGTATTCATTATTGAACAACACATTATTGTGATTTTGAGATTAATGCATTTCAAAATCACATGTATCTATCCAACTATATAGTAACCACTCCTTCCACCCTATAACTTATTGTTAGCAGAAACAGCCATAACATAACACTTAGCTGAAATGTACTACCCATACATAGTTCAAAAGTCTCAGAAAGACTACATTACTTAGCAAATACTTGTATTGCCTACATAGGCATGCAGATTAATGCTTTGCATAGGCAATGATGCCTTACAGTTACTTATTGAACAAAGTCTGCATGTAGAGTAAACAGCCCATGTTCAGACACGCCCGATTTTCAGACGCTCTTTCTCAGCTTTGACAGAGCTTTGCTGTTTTCTCTTACTATCATCTGATAGATCTATGATAACTGTTTGCACATATCATTATCAAAACAGATCGACTCTGTATGCTAACAACAGGCGCTCTCAAAGTCAGATTTTGGACAGCCATATGTGACCATAATTGACAAAAGGTACCTTATGGCGGGTAGTGAAATTTGTCTTTCTAGCCTAAGAAATCCATTTTCCTGAGCCCCATTTATCATAAAATTACTCCACAGGATGCAAAAAGTTACCATGAAACTTTTAGAAACAATGATTGTCTAACAAAGCACTCACAGGTTGATATTTTCCATTATAACGATCAATTTTAAAATCCGCCATAAGGGCCCTTTTGTCAATTATGGTCACATATTTTTGGACAAAAATTCCTTTCCACAGACCTTGGTTGCCATTTCCGATGACACTGGGACATTTTCCATTCTCATTGTATCATCAGATGCACCCATTACTTTACTATTATAGCAGCAAATTTCAGAGCTCTATCTCTTCTCTTTAAAATATCATCACTTCTGTTCATGGTGTAAAGGGCAATGTTTGGACACATTATTCAGATGCCTAGTGAAAAGTATAGTGTAGACTATTCATATCAGCTAATTTAACACTAAAATCTGCTGGGGAAGTTGCAGAAAGAGTTTGCTTTATCCATACAGTTTCTACTTTATTGGTAGATCAAATAATTAATCAGTAATAATTTTGCATGATGTCATCAATGATGTTAATTATTTTTTTATTGTGAAATAGTAAAGGAAAAAAATTGTTCAAATTTTACAAGGAGGGCATACATAAATAAAATCTTCTGCTTGAGCTTTACTGTAAGGTATACCAGCACAAATACTGTGTACCCAATCGTTGCATTCAGAGCACATCACAAAATTTCTTGCGAAAGGATGAAAACAACATTTATTTTGACAACTCCCTTCCACATAATCTAAAATAAAATGTCGTCATAAACAAAAGTGTATTAATAGTACAATGAACAACTTTCCCTCTCTTCAGTAGTATTGATAATACCATCAGTTCTTCCTCCTCTAACAGGAACACTAGCTCCTCCTCCACTCTCAATATTAGAATCATCTAAAGTTACTACATAATTATGTAAATGGGTGTTAATAATACCATTAATATCATTTCCTCCTCTTAGAATTCTAGTGGGACCACTAGCTCCTCTTCTTGTAGCTCCATGTCCTCTTGTACTAGTGTTAATACTAGTAGAATCATCTACAATAAATAAAGTTGCAACAATAGCAGCTTTAATATCATAACTTTCACATTTTCTCGTAGTGACACTGACTCCTCCTCTCTTAGCTCCTCTTCCTCTAACACTAACACTAGTTCCTCCTCCTCTCATATCATTAGAATCATCTATAATTATTATTATTATCATATTTATATAGGAACATTAATAGTACCATGAAAATCAACTCCTCCTCTCATGGCACTATTACAAGCTCCTCTCCTATCAACAAGAGTAATTGTCACATAGAGTCATCTAAAATTGCCACATAATTACATAAATAGGCACATATTAATAGTACCATCAAT
>NW_003546242.1:748178-771628 GCF_000090795.2 Amphimedon queenslandica | reverse complement strand
GAACAAGATCAACTACTTGTCTTATTGTGCGCGAATATCCAAAAAGATGACATCCCCATGAGAAACGCTACTAGTTCATCTTCCAGTTCTGATAGGTAAGCTTTTGCTCCAGTTTTGGCTCCAAATGTGATTCTACAAGTAACGTAGTCATGTAAAGTTGAACGAGGGATGTTATACTCCTCTGCTGTTCTTCTAATACTACTTCCATTATGCACAGCTTCACATGCTCTTTTTAAAGTATGAATATTCCATGTTTTATACTTCTCAGGACAATATGTATCACAAACAGGAACCGTTGCAGGAGCACTTCTCACATAAGCAGTTCTTGAGTGAAAAACACGATTACAAAGTGGAATAGCTGACGTACTACAAGCAAAACAGAGCATTTTTCAATAAAATTAATAACTATGACCGCTTAATAATAATCACAATTTTCATAATAATATGTATTTTAATTTTCTCAATTAAACATTAACCCAATGTACTAATTAAACCGTAACTTAGTACTGACAATACTAGTAAACTAAATTACTAAATGCCTATAAATAGGCTTAAAGGTAGATCTATCATTCTATTTATAACATATTTACATGAAAACAGTGACCAAAGGTAGCCAGTAGGCGTGTATAATCATAAATAACCCAGTCAAGCTGTGACTTTATCACTATAAATCTAAATGATGAAAAACAGATCAAAGGTGAGGTATAATACTAAAATAAACTCACGTAGTATTTTTTAAGGCTCCTATCTATGCTCTAAGCAATGCAAGAGAAATATGAAAAAGACAAAACTTACAAAATTGACAATTAATGACAAATGGTCCAAACAATGGCAATGAACATGTGCAATAGTTTGTATAGGTAGGCCTATCTAGCTAGCGTTTAGCTATCTTAATTCAACAAACTTATAAAAGAAACTTAGAGCGTAGAACCAAAGCAAACTCTTTCTGCAACTCCCCAGCAGATTTTAGTGTTAAATTAGCTGATATGAATAGTCTAAACTATATTTTTCACTAGGCGTCTGAATAATGTGTCCGAACATTGCCCTTTACACCTACATGAATAGTAGTGATGATATTTTAAAGAAGATAAGAGATAGAGCTCTGAAATTTGCTGCTATAATAGCGAAGTGATGGGTGCATGTGATGATGCAATTAGAATGGTAAAGCTCCCAGTTTTTTTGGAAATGGCAACCAAGGTCTGTTGAAAGGAATTTTTGTCCAAAAATATGCCCGTCCAAAATTTGATTTTGAGAGCACCTGTTGTTAGCATACAGAGTCGATCTGTTTTGATAATGATGTGTGCCAAACAGTTATCATAGATCTATCAGATGATAGTAAGAGAAAACTGCAAAGCTCTGTCAAAGCTGAGAAAGAGCGTCTGAAAATTGTGCGTGTCCGAACACGGGCCGTTTACTCTAAATGCACAAGATATAGATGTTGCAGTTATAACTATAAGTTTTGCTAATTGTTTATTCTGTAAACAATTAAAATCTACAAACCTGCTGTGATACGGTTCAGCTTTTTCTTATCTTTTTCTGTATTGCATTGCAATTTTCCTTCATTCTCAAATGCTGCTCTAAATCATAAGAAAACAAAATTTACTTACCACAGCTTTTATTGTAATAACTTACATTGCTGGTGTCTCATCAAAGTCATTTTTTTTTTGTGGCTGTGCACATGTATCACATGATGACGTCAAAGTATGTATTTCGTGTCCAGCAGCTGTGGCATCCTTTATTTCAATATTATAAGAAATGTTGCTTTCAAAATCCTCCACAATATGAACAGGAAGAGAAGTCCCTAACTCCCAAGTTGTTTGAGATAACTCTTTTCCTAACCAAGTAACCTGTTATGTATTGTAACATACACATAGCTAAGAAATAAATTGAGAAACCTGATATAATGTGTTTCTTCTTGTTATTCACTTCGACAATATCATTGCCATTGGCATCTCTGTTACTTTGTCACACGTCTGCTCATCATCATGCTCACCACAAGTAATGGGACATGATTTTACGACAAGCAGTTTGTGAAGTGTGCAGTACCATGATACGTATGAAGGGCTTTTAGGGCAACCAATTTTTACAGTTCCTGGTGTAGTGGATGCCATGTGTTTCGACACATGCCCATTAGAGACAGTGGAGTACCCATGCTGTAGCTGTCATGTCCTCTTCTATCCCTCTGTTCCAATGTTACTCATATCTTCTTCAATCTTTGTCTCTTGACATTTATTTCATGATACATTGATAAAGTTACACATATTTGTGACATTGGTGACCCAGACGGCCCAGCGACTTACTGCTTGGGTTATAAAGACAAGCAGCCATTGGATGTGTGCTGGAACAGTTTTCTAGTCCACACGCTCCTTTCGATGTACTCTAACTCACGTACTCTCATTCTCCTTCTGGCTCATTACTGTCAGGCGAGCTGTAAACCCTCTCCTGATGACTCACTGTCAGACAAGTATATTCTGGCCACAACGACCCACTGTCAGCCTACATTTACTCTCTCACTCATGGAAACACTCCACAACATGCACTCTACTCTCAGCTGTCTTATTCTCTCTTTACAACATATCCCTTTTCCTCATTCCTCTCAAACTATTGTGACTCATCTCTTCATACTCCTACTGCTTATTCTTCCTTGGACATTACTTATTCAGAGACCAACAGTACTTGTTTGGATACCAACACTATTTGTTCGGAGACCAACGGTACTTGCTCGAATACCAACGTAACTCATACAGTTCAACATGTCAAGTTTCTGTAGCAACTCAATTATTATACACTGGTATGTTGCTTCATTATTATTATCATTGAAAAGGAATATATTTAATATTATTCTTATTATTATTGTTATGATAGCTCTTTCCTCTTCTTCTATTATCATTATTATTGTTGTTGCTCATTTTTGTAATTTCTTCTTCCACCTTTACTTTCTTTTTGTTTCACTCGCCTCCTCTCTGGGGGGAAGTATTGTAGAAGATGCCATGTGCTTCGGCGCATGCACATTAGAGATTGAGGAGTACATATGCTGTAGCTGTCATGTCCTCTTCTATCTCTCTGTTCCATTATTATTCATATCTTCTTCAATCTTTGTCTCTTGACATTTATTTCATGATACATTGATAAAGTCACATATTTGTGACACTGGCAGTCCATCATATTCAACGAATCCAGCTTCAGTTGCCAAACAAACATCTCTATGATTTTTCATGTTTGCATCCATTACAATGACTGATCCACAGCCAGGTTTAGAACAACTATGAGCTTTGATTAATTTTTAAAAATGTAATAACTAACCAGCACTATCTTCTGTAAACATTTGGTGATACAAGGGGTGACTTGCAATAATGTTTCTCCATAATCCTTATGCATCCTAAGTGAACTCAGAAGAATCTTTTCTGGGTACCATGAGCAGACAGTTAGTAAGGAGGACTGGAAAAAAGCATCTTCTAAATGCCTCCTATCAAGGTGCTGACGATTATTTAAGAGAGAACTACATGAGTATAAAAGTTTTGCTAATACTATCAGTAATTAAATTGCTTTGATTACTTGTCATTGATACTCCTAACATGTACATAGTTATACATTTCTACTCGCTGCTGAAAGCTTATATGGCCTATCAGAACATCGACTTTAGTCGCATTAAGAAATCCATTTGAAATGCTGTTTCTCTTGAAGATACAAAGTAGTCATGCTGTTGCCAGTTTTCATTAAAATAGATGTGCCCATCATACGAATATTAGCCTTAATACTGGACATAAGAACACTGAGCGTTTGAGCAAGTTTTATGGGTAGTGGCATCCCAGAATGGTACCAATGTGATCATCATAAATGATTAAAGGAGCGGAGCGATCTGTTCTGATAGCTAACTTTGACTCACATTTGAGGCAGGTAGTTGACATGCTTATTAAGGGCATTCCTATCATTATGCCATTGAACTCATGGTCCAGCAATTGCTTTTTTTAATTTCCATCTGACAGAAATGCTGCTTGATTGAGTTCGCATAGGTTCTCCATTATTAACTTTCCTTCAGTTTCATTTATCGAACAGCTATCTTCTCCAAATGTTGCGAATTCTAGGACTATTTTCCAAAATTCAAGTAGGTCATTTGGAACAAACATAAGAGCAAACAACAGTCTTTTATAAATAGTAACATTGTCTAAATACTTAGAAATGATGCCCAACATTTCTAGAAGGTATCAGGTGTGAAAGCACATGCTCAAGTTCTCATCACATGATTCTGATACCTGTGAACACATGTTTGAAAGATACAATGGCAAGTCCTCCCAGAGGTAGTGTTCTTCAAGGAAGAAATAAGGTTCTTTAGCTACAGTACAGACTTAGCCAATGTTGGAAGCAAGATGTAAACTGGGATTTGTATCCTGACGAAATAGTAAAGGTATGTACTGTATTATAGATGTCCTAAAATCTTACTTTGTATTCTACATGGTTGTCACACAATAGCTAATTCAATAAGTATGCCAACTTCAGCAGTATTGGCAGGAGTTATAACTGCTGTCAGTTTTGCTATGTCTAATTCAGTTGTTGAAGTAGAAGATAAGGAATGGATTGAACCTGTTATTCATTTGAATTTGATATGCATGCCTGCTGGATCAGGAAAATCAAGTTTATGTAAATTTCTACGAAAGATTCTTGACTTGGCCAGAGCAAATTTTGGCATGAATGAACAGTTTCCAACTTGTTTATTGATGACCAGAGTTTCCAAAAAATGGGATCAATGATGGCTGATAATGGTGGAAGGCTACCTGGTTTGTATGATGAGGTTGCAATGTTCTAGTCACAAATTAATGTCTTTTGTGGAAAGAATGTAGCTGATTTACATGAGCTAGCTGTCTTTTTGCAGCCTTATGGAGGAAGTCCTTGGTCAAGGAAAACAGGTTAGTTTCTTATACATTGATAGTTAGCACTCTATTTTTTATGATGCTAGTTACAATTTAGCACAAACTGCATTAAAGTAGAGTGCATGTCATTGACTAGTCCATGTGTTTTACTGTTTTTAGTTTCTGTGAAACCAATTTTGATATGAAGGATACCAGCCTTACAATAGGATTTTACTCAACCATCTGTGGCTCGAAAGTTAATAGAGTCTCAATGAAATTCTGAAAAGGGCCTGTTTCAGCGATTTTAATGGATAGTTCCAAAGCCAATTATTAACAATTTTGATGATTTGGTAAAAGCTGATGAGCATTTTTTAACAAGTATTGGTAAGTAACTCCAATTTAAATGATGATTATGACAGCCTTTCTGTAACAATAGTCTGCTTGATTGGAGCTATTTGGAAGAAAGATAATGAAACAACTGTTTGGAAACTACCACGCAGTTGTGAAACATTTAGAAATAAATTTGATAAGACACAGGAAAAGCTGCAAGACATAGCTTCTGTGGATCATCTTGTTTCTGGTAATTTATGTACTACATTGTTGAAAGTTTTTCTGTAGTTTACAGGAATGCAAAGTAAATCTAAAGGACAGATTCTTCGTGTTGCAGCAGTGTTGCATGTACTATTTCACATATTTGAGCCATTACAGATAACATCTACCATAAATGAAGAATCTGTTATTGCGGCCTCAGATTTTGTCAATTTGTCCTTGTCCAATTTGGCATATTTATCTGGTAGAGGGATTTTGAAGACTTCATTGAATCACTTTGTAAAGGTAATATATTTGTAATATAAATATGGACTAAAAGTGTACATGTATCCTTTTTGTAGAAGCTGATGAACCATCAGAGCCAATCAGTAACGACTTGCTAAGATGTCAGTCAAAGGCAACTTTCAGTCTATTGTTACCAGGAAAAGTACTCAATCTACACACTTCTCATCAAAAAAAAGTTAGAGAAAATAGGGGCAACAAAAATGGTGCAGTTGCTGGTTTTCAATTGTTGTAAGAGTCAGGACTTGGCAAAATTGTAGAGAAAAAGGCACAAAGGGGTACAAGCAAGGTATAAAACATGAAATAGCCATAATTTTAATTACTAAATTTCTTTTAAGATGTTTGAATTTGTGAAAGCAGACATACCCATTGACAAGCAAGAAAAGGTTGCCTTTTGTGAAAAACTAACGAAGTTTAATGTTTCATTGCCTCAGTATAGAACTGCTCTAGAGGCCATTGATGAAAAGGAAGCGTAAGTATATTTTAACACTATAGTATTTAGCTATCCAAATTTATTGTACATTATAGTCCCATTATATACTACTCGTAATATGTAACTGATGAATAATGTGTTTGTTTGCCCTCTTTTCAATATGCATGTCAAAGGCAATACAATGTGCTTACATGTAGATTAGCAAAATACACTAGAGTATGGCAACAGGAGTCCATAATGAGTAATTATAATAAAATGAAGTATAATTCTAAAACTAGTAATAATCAGTTGACACGTACATAATTATAAGCTAACACATTAAATAATTAGTTCTGGCATCATTACTAAACAATCACTGTCTAAAGTGTAAAAAAATAGCAAAAGTGTCACAATTTTACACTTAACATAATTACATGCATGTACAAATAGATACATGATTCAGTAGTGCTCTGTTGAACTATAGTGCTTGGTGAAATTAAATTGTACTTATAATAAACAGGAAAATTAAATTCCCATGAATACTCCAGCTACATGGTACTTCATGATTTTTACTAGTATTTGCTTCTCTCATTCATTTCCTCTACTAAGCTTAAATGTCCTTTTTTGTTTATACTTTTTGCCTAAAATTTCATGACCCTTTTTGTTTTCTTAGTGAAAAGAGAATGTCCCTTGTGAAAAGAAAAGCTGAAGAGTCGTTAGATTCACATCAAAAGCGAAAGTGTAATGATGAGTCTAGACAGGCGTTTTTCACAAAGTAGTTGTGGTAAGAAGGATCTAAAGTAAAAAAAATTAACTTGTTGAAACTAAAACGTATACTTATGTACTTAAAATTCTTGTTTATGGTATAATTATTTAATCTTGATCAGTGCAAAACAGCAAATTATTTTGAAATGATTTACCTAGCATACTTATAGAAGTAGGAGCTATGGGTACACCTGTACTGGACATACATATACCTGATAATGTATAGTCCTCTTAGGATACATTGACAAGAGGGTGTGGGTACCCTTGTCCTGGGACAATCCTAGGACATACATTGTAACATAGTCCTCTTAGGATACATTGACAAGAGGGTATGGGTACTCTTGTCCTGGGACAATCCTAGGACATAAATTGTAACATAGTCCTCTTAGGATACATTGACAAGAGGGTATTGGTACCCCTGTCCATGGACAATCCTAGGACATACATAGTAACATAGTCCTTTTAGGATACATTGACAAGAGGGTATGGGCACCTTTGTCCTCGGACAATCCTAGGACATACAAAGTAACATCGTCCTTTTAGGATACATTGACAAGAGGGTGCGAATACCCCTGTCCTGGGACAATCCTAGGACATACATAGTAACATAGCCTTCATAGGATACATTGACAAGAGGGTACGGGTACCCCTGTCCTGGGACAATCCTAGGACATACATAGTAACATAGCCCTTGTAGGATACATTGACAAGAGGGTATAGGTACCCTTGTCCTGGCACAATCCTAGGACATACAAAGTAACATCGTCCTTTTAGGATACATTGACAAGAGGGTGCGAATACCCCTGTCCTGGGACAATCCTAGGACATACATAATAACATAGCCTTCATAGGATACATTGACAAGAGGGTACGGGTACCCCTGTCCTGGGACAATCCTAGGACATACATAGTAACATAGCCCTTGTAGGATACATTGACAAGAGGGTATAGGTACCCTTGTCCTGGCACAATCCTAGGACATACATAGTAACGTAGCCCTTTCAGGATTCATTGACAAGAGGGTATGGGTACCCCTGTCCTGGGACAATCCAAGGACATACATAGTAACATAGTCGTCTTAGGATACATTGACAAGATGGCATGGGTACCGCTGTCCTGGGACAATCCTAGGACATACATAGTAACATAGTCCTCTTTGGATACAGTGACAAGAGCGTATGGGTACCCTTGTCCTGGGACAATCCTAGGACATACATAGTAACATAGCCTTCTTAGGATACATTGACAAGAGAGTATGGGTTCCCCGTCCTGGGACAATCCTAGGACATACATAGTAACATAGTCCACTTAGGATACATTGACAAGAGGGTATGGGAGCCCTTGTCCTGGGACAATCCTAGGACCTTAGGAGGAGGGTATGGCTACATGCAACCATATAGACAATGTCAAGGGACTGTCCCTGGACATACCTAGTATCATAATACTTTGACAAAGGCGTACAATAGTAATATGACTATAGTAACCTTGCATGGGACTATTGACTAATGACATTCCCTGACATCACTGGACATGTATGATAAAACATATGCAACAATGCTAAAACAAACACAGCAAATCCTTAAAACAGTAGTTCTTTTCTATTACAAGGAGACACTCTAACTTTTAATGTAGAGGTACAACACCGTGACAGTATAACTGGTTGTACTTAACATAATGTGCAGTGTCAGTTGGAGTGACTTCAAATGCACAGAGACACTTGTGAAAGCTTTCTGTTTTTAGTACTTTAGTTACAAATATATTTTGTCCTTCATATACTAGAATGATGTCAATAATAGCATACTTGAAACTAGAAGATCTTATGTCTCGAAGCCGTAGTACATAGCATGACTTGTATTGAATTCCATTTATGGTCACAGACTGGCACCTCATGTTATTATAAGTGAATGAGTTACTTCATGTAGTTAATTTAGTTAGTTTATTTCGTACGTTTATCCATGCATAGGTTCATCTGTGATGGGACCAAATGACTCAATTCCTTCTTTATAGTGATTTAACTGACTTGGGACTCCTATTAAGGTATTTGTGTGTATTTGTAGTTATGTATTAATGCATATATTGTGCATTACCTGATACTTGATCACCATAGTATAAGAAGTTTGATGAGTTTTGACCAGGTTTAACATATAAATGATATAACAGAAAAAGGCCAATCCTAAATGTATATAAAATATATGTATTATGTGTCTATAACCTATACATGTACATGAACACATACATGTACATGTATTTGTATATACAGGTAATGCTATCGCAATTGTACATTTAAGTGCCTTATTGACAACACACAATACATATGGATGTATATCTAACCAATATTACATGCACATGTAAGTGTGTAGTGTTGTCCCTAACCAATACAACTTACGTATGTACAAGTATGTGTACTTTATATTTAGCCTAACCATGTACAATACCTAATGCATGTACAATGTACTTGTATTATGTGTAAATGAACAGTACATACCGGTAGATGTATGGTATAATGTGTGATGTAATATAATGTCCATCACCAATACTATTATGCACTGCAATACAATTACAATGTATACATATACATGTATTAATTGTCCCTTACAAAATTGTTATTATAACTATTATTATGTTATTATACTTACATTGTCATTTGTTTTGGGAGATCAACTAGATAGTGCATTTTCGGTGTCACTAAATATTCTGGTGAATATAGTGAAACGAATGACTCTAGGTATATTTGAGCCATCCAGCCAAACTTTGTGGGATCATTTCGATGGAGTTCAAATGCACAAGCCATATCATATTGACATCAAAATCTGATAACATTGCCAGTGTTTGTCTCACTCTACATCATCATCCACACATAAAAAGGAAAACAATCGTATGAGCGTCATCATGTGAGATGCTACAGAATATATGAATGTTATATAAACGTAATTGTACTAATCATTATCATACATGTACCTGTTTGTTTAATGTGAAACATGCCATTAGAATCTTTATTAATTGGTAAAGGGTTTAGTTTCACAATATTTGCGTGTGTAGTGCAGTATTAAGTTGGGCTAAACTCAGGAGCGTAGCAGGGAAGGAAATGATGAGAGGGCCTAATAAGAAATGGCGCGCGAAGTGCGCCGAAAATTTGGCCACACCCCTTTTTAGCGTTCGTATGGTGCACTAAAGTAGCATTTTGCGTATTTTAAAAGCATCAAAATCTTACATTTTCAACAATGATTAATATAAAATGAGTGTTTTGCTTCTGTCTACTTCTTTCTTGTACATTTGCTGCTGTGCAATGTATTGTACATGATTACAAAGTGGTTAATATTTATTACTAGGTGGTAAGTAATAAAACAAACTATGAATATCATTATCTACAACAATTGATGGGGGGGCCCAGGCCCCTGTAGGCCCCCCCTCAGATACGCCCCTGGCTAAACTTAATGACTTCTTTATCTTTATCAGATATTGTAGCTGTGCCTGAAGATGATGTGAGGCTACACCTTCGAACAATGTGTGCATAATGTCGAAGGGTAGACATTTTGTGATATCAAAGCCAGTGAGTTTCATTAATGGGCTATGGTTATTCACACCATATTTTAAAGTCTTTTTGTCCACCAACTTCGATTAACTCGAGATATGTGTTATGGTGGTCAGATTGCCTTTCTGTAAAACTAGTGGCATGAAACTGATTTACAACATTTATGTATATGTTAGTTTCTACATACCTTTGAAGCAATATCATCCCCTGAGGCTAAACACATACGACACTTCCTCAGTGCAAAACCTACTCCTTCTTTGAAGCCTCCAAGAAAATTGGAAGCAGGTATGTCCCCAACAGAGCATATCACAGCTCCATAAACAGTGATCCTTTCACCATTGATGAGATCTAAAGTGTAGCCCTTTTGTTATAAAATGATGTTTGTCATGATTGTAATATAATAGATTACCTGAGAGAGTACATTCACTTGTTCAACAAAATGCTCCAGAATAGCATCAGCTGTAAACTCCCATAAAAGGCTTGACTTTGATATAGCTAGCAAAAGTATTGATGAAAGACTTGATCTGGACATTGGTCAAATATTTCCAAGTGTGAAGTAGAAACAACCTATGCATGTAGCAATAACCAATTTATTATGTATAAAATTAATATTCTTTACCTAATTTATGATTTCCAGCTCTGGAACCCAATGGGTTTGCCACCGCAATGTCATCATGGTATAATAAGATTTGAAGAGCATTTTTGTGGTTGCTAAAAACGGAATGCTGTTTGAAAAAGTCACCATCACAAAAAATCTCTCATAAAACTGTCAGAGCTTTCATGGCATGCTGTTATCTCTTTGTAAACAGCTGGGTTATTTAACAGACCCTGTACAAAGTACAATTTACATCATAATATACATTTCATTGAAAATGATTCAATCTTAAATACCTTTAATGTAGAGAATATGTCAATTTAATAACCATATTGACAGACTTCTTGTAGTTTCTTCCTCCATCAGCATACCTCCATTCCCATTCACTGCCTAGGCAAATAGGATCTGGTGTCTGTGTTCATAATATTAATAACAATAGTAATAATTATTTTACCACATAGTTGAAGTTCTTTTCAAAGTACTTGTCTCTGTATTAGCTTGAGGACAAGTTGTAAAAGACATCTGGTGGATGACATGCACCATCTACATTAGCTAAAATATGTTGACTTGTGATCGCTGATTGTCTGAGACATTCTTTAACTTGATCCGCAATGGAATTACCTACAGAGTCAAGCAACCATTGCGTATCAGAACATATTTTATCAATTCTAGTGTGACTGAGGGAAAGTTGATCAGTTACCCTCATTAGGAACAAGGAAGATTCTCATTCTACATTTAATTCTTTCTCTACACATGTGCTCGTTTCTACTAAGTCTGTAGTTGGTTCCTCCAGTTCTGTTTCCTTGGCAAGGGCCAGCTCCTCAGCCTCCTCTAATTCTACCGCCATGTCTGATGTTTTTAATGTGACAGATGCACAAGGGGATGCATTACTTACTAGACTGTCATCTTCTGTTGTTTCATGTGTAACAAAATTCATCATGATGCATTAATTTTAGGATAAGATACCTGCAAAGTACTTATGTGTTTTCTGAACATGTTTCCTCATGCTTTCCCCCCATCTGAATGACATGCCACATAAATGGCAATAAACCTGAAAGTTTGGCTCATTCTCATGGCAGTTTCTGATGTGTTTTAGTACACTGACATTTTGTTTTATAAAATTTGGTGGGTATAACCATGGAAACCTTTTTGTATATTCGTATTTGCTACTTTTCTGCAGCTGCTGGAGACATACAAGCCCTTTGTTTAGCTCCTTCTTTGTCATATTCTTAGGTATGAATCTACTTAAAGCTACTGTCAAGGAAGTGAGTTGTCTACTTACAGTTAGTGGACTACCTGATGCAGTAGTTAACACTTTGGCTGGTAAAGTAACAATGCAATTGTGCTCCTCTATCATTTTAATAATCTTCGAAAATTACATTGATGGTCAGTCATTATTGTCACTGGTAGCAGATTTGGAAGAGTTCGAAAACCTTGTACCACAGAGTGCATTAAGAATGAGAATAAAAAAGATTGTACATGAACTTAGAATAAATCATAACAATACTAATGACATATGCATGAATAATAATGTTTAGGAAGCCAATCTTCATCCAGAAAATGTGGTAACTAAATACTCATACAGTACAAGCACAACATTGGAAGATGATATAGATGAAGCACAAACAATGGTTAGTACTGGAGCTACATCAGTCTTCCTGAAGAGAGTGGAGAAATTATAGATCGTATGAAATTAATGCATTACACTACATGTACAATAATGTTATTTATAGATACATCATACTCACCTCAGCTTGTCAAATGTCAATCTTCAAATAACTTAACTTTGTCTAAATTAAAACGAGCAAAATTGTCCAGTTAAATTGAGAACAAAAGGCTTCCTATTCCATGTCCCATTCCTTAAGTTTTTTCAAAAACAAGACATGCAGCATTAGCACAAAACAAAGTTACTGGAACTGATAAGCTTAGGATGTTAGGGGAAAGTGCGTCATTCTTCTATGGGATATGTCCTGTGCCGAAATTAGCAGAGTAATAAGAAATGGCACGTACACTTTGTGACAAATATCCAAAACTATTATGCACCTAATGGTGAATATTGGGTAAGTATCAATTTACAATGACGTTTGTTATGATAAGAAACAATAACAGATATCTGTCAAAGAATATTTTTCACAGTGGTTTCGAAATCTACGTCAGAATTTAGATCCTGTTAAAAATTCAAAAACAGGATCTCCTACAACATCTGATTTGCCTCACACGACATATATTTATGTATAGATCCACCTTTTTTATCAGAATTCTGAATGACTTCTGTAGATTACAAATCCACCTGCTGCTCTTGACAAAATTTCATATGAAGGAAATCGGGAGAGTTTTTAGTATTGGAATACAAAAAGAAAGTTGTCAATAATACTATTATAAGTAAATTACTGAAACTCACGCACGAGAAAAAAGAAGACATTTCAGCATGTTGTGTTAGATTGACGGCAATACTAGAAAGATATTCATTTTTTTCCAGCAAAGTATGGGTTTGTCATAACACATATATATATATACACATGCATTTGTTGGCTCTCGTTTTTATTTAGGTGTTCGCAGAATTTGACATGATGGTGGGAGATGGAAAAATAAAATTGATGAAAGATAATTGGGAGAAATCTCTCCCCAGCATCATAGATTCAGCTACAATATCTTCAGTTTCCCATACTGCTCTAATGTCATTAGACAGAAACTTTCATAGTGGGCCAACTTACAAACAGCCAAGAGCCTTTCAGATACATAAGGTATTGTAAACTAGTGTCAAACATATCCATTTATTTTAGAATTCCACTGATATTGATACTGTTCTTTTTGCCAGCAGTTATCCTCAGCCACAACTTATTCTGTTTTAGAGAGACACCACAGTTATTACATAGGGTTTTGTAGTGGCTGAGAAATCAGTAATATTTGAAGTGACTGATTTTTCTATTGTGGAGGGTCTTGTATCCCTACTGGCATTATTATATTTTTTATGTTAACTATCCTAAGTCCATAACTGCTTCTCCTGTTCTTTACTTTATTCAAGAGTATCTTTTAGGAGTAATTGACCTAGGCATCAGAAAACTAGCCAGATACTAGGCCTTTGTTAACTCATTAAAGAAATCTGACTGAGGAGAAATGGACAATAGCAGAGAACCAGAGTAGAACAGACAAATAATGCACATTATTAACTGTCCATTATTCCTTGATTGATGTTATCAATAGATTATTACTATTAATTATTCATGGTAACTTCAGCACACATTGATGTGCTAATTTAACACACCTAAATGTGCAAATTTGACACAGAAAGTCAGTGTGTTATAACAACACGTGTTGTGTGCTAAAATCAAGGACATCAATTTAACACAATAGTATGCAGGGGTGGATCTAGGATTGGATTTTTGGGTGGGACTTGACAATTTGGGTGTGGTAATTAGTGGGTGTGGTCAACAAGGCCTGCATTCAAGTCAAAATTTTGAAGATTAAAGCTGTTAATATAAGCTCCTTTGTGGTTTACAAAGTGTTAGCATAGTAATGCCTCACAGTTTACATAGTCATCCACATGAAAAAGTTGATTTTAAATTACTGCACAACAATTTTAGGTGGGCCTGGCCCACCCCTAGATCCGCCCCTGATAGTATGTGCTAAAATGACACACCATTTATTGTATGCAGGTTTGATAATGACAACTTCCTCCCTTCCTAACACTCTTTCCTACATAAATGATACTGACACAATTATGAATCAATGTTTAACTCTAATGAACAGTAAACCTCTTTCACACCCTCTCCCTGTCCATTATGGGAACAAGTAATCAATCTTCATTGTTATTTGTTATACCTTGATTAACCTCACTTCCTGAATGCAGTTAGATCTCTTCATACTCAGCTATACTGGGTGGATATGCACCAATGCTTTTCACTCACACTCACACATCACTCACATTGCACATGCAGTGAAATATAAGTCACATTAAACAATCTATGTTTTTATGACGGACCTCCAATATTGTGACCGCGATCAAATCAAAATCAAGACTTCAAAGAAGCAATGCAGTTGAGATTAATGAATCAAGACAATTTGTAGATACATCAAGACATGTACACTTTCCGTAAATCTTTGATTATGTAGATCTATGTATTAGTAATTAACTGTGCGCTCTCGCGCACGTGAGCAATTATTTCAGTTAATTTGTAGGGGCCGCAATGGAGAATTTAGAGAAGGTTGCTGTGGACCTACATGTTGGAAATGATGGTTGCATTAGAAAAGCTTGGAGGTTTGATGTATCAAATATTGCAATGTACACTAGAGACGGTGTTGAATCAGAATTGTCCAGTTGTATCAAGATGTATCAAGAAAGGGACACAAGCTGGAGCTATGCTACATGGATGAACTTCTGGGAGAGGTAACTATAGCTAATATAAGTCATGATGATAAAAAATTTAGGTGAAGCTTGAGAGCGATGATGACATGAAGTATGCTTTGGTTGCTCAGCAAGCATGCAGAGTGTTCCTTTAGCCCATAGGATTCTCCATGCCAAGGAGAGCATCAAGGTTGTAATGAAGAGAGGTAGACATCAGGAACCACTTGTTGCAGGCTCTGCAGATGGACAGCTTCAGCCAAAAAGAAATAGCCTTATAAGGCTAGAGCAACAAAGAAGGTACAGTTTATCACTGAATGCATGCTTGAGTACGCCATGCATGCATACCATGCATGATGCCAGATATGATTATTTCTTGCTGTAAGATAATGCAGTATATCACAATATTATATTATGTATCTTATATAGAGAAAGTGTACCGAATCTGTAGACTTAGCAAACATATAAAAAAGATGTAAAAAAGATGTAAAAAAATTTCGATGATGAGTGCCAACCACTTTACATTTGTTTGTAGTCTAAAATGATTTTGTGTTCCTGGTGCCCATAGGCGTATCTAGCCTTCTCCATCTACCAGGGCACTTAATTAATTATTCATATAATTAATTAATTGTTTATATATCTAATTAATTAATTATACCTTTAACTATTGATTGGGGCAATTTGGGTAAAGGAATTTTAAATTTAAGACTGACCTATAGCTGCCCTGGTGCTTGAATAAACACTTGTAACATGTAGGTGTGTGCTAAATTATTGTGGTTAACAGTGCTAGCTATTGTGGTTAACAGTGCTAGCTATTGTGGTTAACAGTCCTCCCACTGTTACAATACTGTGTATAATACAATAACTAATGAATATAATTATGGCTGCAAATTTCTACCCAGGCAAAGCCCGTGCTTGCCCGGGTCCAAATACGCCTATGCTGGTGCCCTGAGTTTAAGGTATCAATTCAGCCCCGTGTTGTAAACAAGTACACCACACATGCTAAAAGTCATTTACTGCATCGTAGAAAGAGGCTCACCTGTGATTCTACACCGGAAGGGGAAGAAGGTGTGAGAGACATACAAACATATATGATAGATTTACTTGATGGTTAAAATCACTCTTGAGTTTATGAAATGATATTTCATTCATACCTGTGTGTATATGTGATACTGATTGTTTTGCTGACTTGGAATTACCTGAAAACAGAGGTGTAACTGTAACTGCACAACAAAGTGACACAGGTTTATAATGTGCAGCACATAAAACTAAGTTAAGCATGCATGCCTTTAGGTGATATGTGCCTCAGCATGTCCACAATATCTAGTGCAGAACACAACATCATTTTTATAGATGTAACTGCATAGCACAAGTATAATAATTGTTATCTTGCATGTCATAGTGATAATAGGTGATAATAATGAGTGCTTCGGAATGAAAGAATCTACAGGCAATAGTGTCATTGATATAGTTCATGAGCACTCAAGTATTGATTTAGATACAAATCATATCACTGCAGGTATAAAAATGATTTACCTTTTTGCAGTATTATTTCAGTTAACAGCATGCTTTTGATAGGTGCATATGATGAGTGTCCATGCTTAGGGATATGTGATGATGGATTTGCTGAATTTCGTAAAGATGGAAATTCAGGTGCCAGTACAGCAAAGAAGCTGTGGACTGATGCTAGAGATGGAAATGAGCCTTGAGTGCTAGTGAATCAAAATGTTGTTCATTGCACATGTTGCACAGATATTTGTCTTGGAAAATTCAGCACAGCAACAAAGCAAAATCACTCCAAGCAATAGCAAACCAACCATATTACTCTGAGTTCTGCGATGGTGAATTTAATGTTGATGGTGTCACTTATAACCACACCATTCGTGCCTTACCTGGGTCATGAAAAGGCAAATGTCGACAAGTTGCAAGCAGAACTGGAGCCCACCATCATGTTTGTGACAGTTGTGAGGCCTTGTTGCATGGCAAATGTAGCCAGCTTTTGCGAAAGGTTTATCATGCCAATAATTTGAAGCACCCTAGAGGTGTGTACATGGCAGGTAAAAGCGGAGTTCGAATAAAGTATATAGCCCAAGAGGAATTGGAAGAGAAAGTGAGAAGCGATGAAACTGATAAATCAGTGCATAAGAAAAAGATTAAAATTATGAAGCAAAAAGTGGAGTCAGATCTACACGAAGCATGAAGAGACAATGAAAACATACGACCGTTTATAGAGAAAATGACTGGAATGTTAAATGATGTTAAGTTGACTGAATTTCATTTCAATTTCTTGAGTAATTGGTTGGGAAAGAAACACAAGGGCAGGTTGCATCATGCAGATGAGCAAGCTCGTAACTTGGCTATTTTGCTGTCAAACACATTAGGAGAAAAGTTATATTCAACCTTTGCACCAATGATGGGTTTACCATCACACAGGCAAGTGCAGAGAATTTGCAGTGAAGACATGAGGTCTGACGTATACTTTCCTGGGTTGAATGAGTGGGCTTTTAGAAAAGCATGTCTACAGAACAAGAGCAACAGTGTAAAAATATTCCTATAATTGTTTTCACCACCTTGCATGTACAGCTGGGTTCTTATTATGATTTATGAAGCTTCTCTCTACATTCAAATGCTTCCAGAAAACACTTTAGACAGTACCTCCATGTTTTCTTGCTGTTAGAAAGCTCATAACTTTGTCCCATGTGCAAGCCGCCATTTTGTTCGGTAATGAGGCGGTAGGTATAGTTCTACCATATGAATAATCCACTGAAATTGATGAGGAGACATCTATGATGACTAACCAGGCATATGCAAATGTTTTATTAGATACCAGCATAGATACCTCTCCTAAATATATGACTTCATACATAAGGGGTCTGTAGCCACAACGAGAAAAACCAAGCAAGGACCGCAGTAAAAGTTTTGCAGCTGGAGCTTTAAGGGGAAATGAAGGCAGAGGCAGTATTAATTGTGATAATGATGGACATGAGTTGAATGAGTTTGACTTCTGGATGCTTTTTCCTGAGAATGCCAGCTATAAAAATGCAAAGTTTTTTTGTTGGGTCAGATTGCAATAATAATGAGAGCAGGCAATGCTACAAAATGTGGTCCACGAAATGTTGAAACAGATGTAGTAACAAAAATGTATAGTTTCAATGCAGAGCACGAAGTATATTTACCTGAAGGATACTCAACAGTATTGAAAGCAACTGTGTTACAAAGAAAAGTTAAAATAGAGTGGTTGAATGAGGAACATGACATAAAGCAAGTAAAGATAACATCGGACCTTTCAGAGTTTAGACCATACCATGCTGATATTGAATCGGAGACAGTAGTAGTTGTTAGGGATGAGATAGATAATGAGTAATACATAGTTGAAGGAATTGCGGAAAGATATTATAACAGCAAAGAGGGGAGATATGAGTATTATGTAAAGTGGAAAGGATACAGTTGCGCTTACAATACCTGGGAGCTGCAATCAAACATTTTAACAGAATGCTTACATGAATTTGAGAAGAAGCATGCTACTTATGGAGAGTCAGAAACAGTTACCACTCCAACAGGCCTACGTGACAGGAGCAAAAGGACGACTTATAGCTGCAACTATGTATTTGACTGATTCTATGAACTAAAAGTATTACTTAAATTAAAAATAAATAATATTAATGGACTTTTTATGTCTATAAAGTTTAGCTTTAGACTTCAAGCCCTGTATATTCATCTATACAGACCTACGTAATAATAAAATAAATTTTTAAGCATTACAATTAATGTCATACTTTGTAAGAAATACTATTACATTGAAGGACATGTTTTACTGTTGAGAGGAGACTGTCTCTGCCATGAACTATTAGCAGCACTTTATTGAAGTAATCTCTATAATTATCCTGAATCATAACTTTATGTTTATCATTTAAACATATACTACAGAGAGTGACTAGAAATAATCAAAAATAATTTCATTGACTAACCAGGTAATTTTAAGTTTTAAAAGTCCATAAAATAAGATAATGCTTTTGCAGCCCCTTTATCTATATGGCCTATGTTCTTGCCATTGTGTTGCACCATGATAGCATTTTCATCTTTGCGATGCAGTGCTCCCTTAAAAGTTTCACTTCTTAAAAATTAGGAGGCTTGTCAGAATAAAATTTTACTCCCATAAACTTTGCTTCAAAAGTTACTAGAGTAGCTCTTCGAGTAGCTGCCTCCATAACTAATAGTCTAATAACTATTACTAAACTTATTATTATTAGGCGTGTCTGCCAACCTGCTCACATTGATAAGATCATCAAGATCAAGAGCCATTGAGTCTACAGATCAAGATGTCAAGTTATCATAATCAAGATCAAATCTTTGGATCGCAGTTGCACGTGTAACTACAGGCTATATACAAGTGACACCCCCTTGCACCATACCCACTTCCATCAACAATCAATGCTTAAGATATATTAATAGACTTAACTGCTTGGAAATAATTTGTACCAACATGTTTCAAATACAAACAAGGTGTATTAGTATCACAAGGAATGCTATATAAAGTTTGGGTTCCATATGTAGCCCAGCCATCAAAAGTAGGAGTCAGTGAATATGAATATATGGATATACTGTATTTCCTTAAATGAAAGCCTGGGCGTCTATTTCCTAAAATCGTATTGGGATCTCAAAAAAAGTAGAAAAAATGTAAAAAAAACTATGGCCCAGAGCGGGATTTGAACCTGTAACCTCATGCTTTTGACTTCTGGAACATCAGGCATTATCCACTATAGACTACTGAGTTATTTCTGAGCCAGTGTTGCGTTTTATAGTTGAAATCTATTGCTACCCCGGCGTTTATTCAAATGCAGCTTCTATTTAAGGATATGCGGTACATAATATTGCGGTTAGTGTAATAATGTCTGTGTCAGTGGCCCACACACAAATTCTATACATTTTGGACTTATTTATCTAATCAGATATGCTTGAATATTTGGTTGCACTTAATGTACTATTAAACAATTCTTCTTCAAAGTTTGGCATATCACTAAGAATAGCTTTACGTAGTTCGTAATGCTGAGAAATTGACCCAGTAATGAGATATGAAAGGGCATAAAGTAAACAGTTCCCATCACCAGGGACATCAAGAGTACTATTAGGAACTCTTTCATCTGACAATGGTGTTGTTGGACTACCAGGTAAGATTCTAGCAGCTGTGATAAATTTGAGATTTAAAATCTCACACCATCTTTAATCCCATTGTCTCCTTCTAGCAATATCTTGGTTCGGAGGCTCTTCATAGGTAAAGATGACATCATTTTTTTTGTTTGACTTGTCTTTGATTTAATGCTTGACAGTTTTATAGATACAATGAAACTACTACTACACTGGTCATTTTTAACAACACACTTGGTTTTATCATCTTTTGGCTTACATTTAATGTTTGAGAGTTTATAGATACAATGAGACTACTTCAATTATCATCATCTTTGACATTAAATATGGTTGTTTGGTCTTTCAAATTAATTAAAACAATTTATCATCTTTTTTTGAGCAAGGCCATATCAAAGCAGTATTGTCAGTACTAATGTCTATATCAATTTTTTCTTTTAGACGGCAAGGCTTTTTTAAAGCATTATCGTCACATATTTTACTGTTTTTGGGGCAATTAGACATTTGTAAATCAGTATTCTTACGTTTATTGCTACTAATGGTACTGTTACTAGTACTTTGTACATGACTTACAGACACCTTCACATTCTTACTACAAGGTTCACCATCATCAATTATATCAGTCACTTCAGTCTTTCTCTTCTTTCCTTTACTTTTCTTGATTTGTGGTAAGTGTTTTCGAAATTTACTTCTCAGCCTCTTAATTTCATTAATGCACAAATTACTAACTTTAACACAGAGAGGATCAAATGATAATAAATGTAATCCATTAAATGTACGTACACGAGACAATGCAACATATCCCATACCATCCCCAAAAACGTCAGTCGATAAATCAATAATGGCTGTATTAAGTGAGAGGCCCTGACATTTATGTATACTAATAGCGTAAGGGGAAACTATTTCCTATGTATATACAAATTCTTAGATAGCATAAATCTGGATTTAACCATTTCTTTGTCACAAGGTACATGAATATGATCACATTTGATTGATATATGTGTAGCATGAATACCCATTACTGTACCAATGGCACCATTAACTAATCCGGCCATAACTAATCCTGCTGTCAAATTAATATTACAGCTTAGCATTACTCTACAGCCAACTGCTAAAGACAATACTTTCTAAACCAGCTGTTTTGTTTGGTTGAGCTTTAATTTTCTCTAACTTTTTTCTTGTTTTTTGTCAAAATATTAATTTTGCTGTGCTGCCTCTTTCATCAACAACATCAACACATGCTAGTTCTATTTTTTCAGTTTCTAGACTTTCTAACATTAATTCATTGATTTTTCTAGAACATAGGCAAATTGGAGGATTTGTTTCTTAGATTTCCAAAATTCTTTCTATTTTTCTTGTATTGCAACCAACTCTTAAGTGTATCAATAGTTTCATCAGTCAGACAGCCATGCCTAACAGAATCAAGCATCTTACAGAAGTTTCGTCTCCTTCTTGTCACTCACTGATTGTCATTCATCATTTTCTACCGTCTCTTTTCATGTGCTAACTGCATTTGCTGCTCAAAGTCTACTTTTTACTAGTTTGTTACTAATTTTTTTAAATACTGGTCTACCATTAACTGGTAGCAATTGTAAATGGTCACCTACAAATAAAATATTTGTGGATCCACACCATTCATCAGTCCCAACTATTTCTTTTTAGGGCATGTGTAAGTATGCTCGATTTTGTTATCATTTCTATCCTTTTCTGAGATTCTTTATTGAAGCCCAATATCGAGCTGTCATTCTCTCATGCTCTATTGGTAGCTGAAATAATCAATAAATTGTTAGTCCACCTACATTAAATGCAGCTATACCTGTTGGTGCTACTATAGTGCATAATTTTGCCACTTTTTGGATGCCATATGTCATCAACTAGGCACCTTTATTATAAAGGATTTACCAGTTCCACCTCTACCACTAATAAACAGCCTTAGTAGTTTGATATTACCTAATCTAATCATTGTCTAATAAGTCTTCATGTTCTTTTTGACTTAAAAGATGAGTCCTAATTTTATTAAAAATTTTTTCTTGATCTACATTAAGCATTGCCTCTTTTTGCTCTAATGTTTAATTAGGTACATGTCAGCAATGTCAGCTGCTGCTTCCATTATTTGACTCAGTAATAGAGGCTCCTAATCTTCCTTGTTATCAAGAAGTGAAACTGGCTTTATTTCTTGCATCTACTTTTTTCTTCCAATTACGTTCAGCTTCTAATAATTTCTGCAGTTTCTTGAAATGATTCTCAATTCCACTTATAGATGCTTCTCTTTGATGCCTAAAAGCTTCTTCCATTGTTTCTCCTTCCATTACAAGTGTGCTCTCATCTCTAAAAGGCACAAATAAAAATATTAGTGAGTATTAATAATTGTCTCTTTCTGCTTCCATACAATTAAATTTCCTATGGTTTGGAAGGACTGGCTTTGATCAAAGTTTGTATTTAGTTTCACCATTTTCTCCTATTTCATCAAATATGTAATTAGCAACAAATTTGTAGAGAGATACATCTTCCATGTTAATCGGTCCTGTTGGATAAGTGTTCAATTATGTTAGAATTAAAAATGTCTTTCGAAGATCGATCCATTTTAGTTAAACATGAATAGTTTTTAATTTTTTTGCTCCTCTTATGAGGCAAGTACACATTAATGTACTGTACAGTTACTAATTTCATGTATGAACTTTTACCAAAAAGAAAATTGCTAGCTTCATAAAGTCCTGCTTCTTTGACTCGAAGTCATTTTTGTACGATTTCCAAAGCCTGCTGTATATGCTGTCACTGCTGCTGACTTTATCCCATAAGTCCTATGCATGACTCTTTTGCTTTAGAGACGTATCCAGTTACTACTCTGTTAAGGAAAGACTCTTCTTAGCTACAAGAACATAAAAAATTTTAAAAAAACAAGATGAAGTAGGATTCTAGAGCAAATTTGTGAAACAGTCACAGAAACAAGGACAAGTAGGATTCCGAATGACCAACGAAAATAC
>NW_003546242.1:716510-747905 GCF_000090795.2 Amphimedon queenslandica | reverse complement strand
ACTTTTTCACAAATTTGCTCTAGAATCCTACTTCATCTTGTTTTTTTAAAATTTGTGACCATAATTGACAAAAGGTACCTTATCGCGGGTAGTGAAATTTGTCTTTTTAGCCTAAGAAATCCAACTTCCTGAGCCCTATTTATCATAAAATTACTCTACAGGATGCAAAAAGTTACCATAAAACTTTTAGAAACAATAATTGTCTAACAAAGCACTCACAGGTTGATATTTTCCATTATAACAATCAATTTTAAAATCCGCCATAAGGGTCCTTTTGTCAATTATGGTCACATTTTTTATGTTCTTGTTTGTATTGATTTTTTATAATATTTGTAATATTTTTCAGATGGTGACATCATGGTATCGATTGCTATTGAGGTGAATAGTTATGCTAAAGGAATTCTATACTTCAGTGTTCAGTGAAGTATGGTATAATAATAATCTTGGCACAAATCCTTGTTTAAGAAGAAGTGACAGTACCCATCTCTTCACTCCAATCTTGTCCTGTTGACTGTTGTTTCTGTTGCAAGTTCATGCATGATCATTGTAAAACATGAATTAATATTATTGTTTGTATTTTTAACTACAATTTATTGAACACACATAATAAAACAATAATATCCAAGACTAACTACCTTCTCTTAGCTGAAACTGGAAGCCTAAAACCTCCACCAAGTATTGCAGTTGATCCAAGCAGAGCTTGATAAAAAAATTGCTCCCTTTTCCCAGTTCTGAGATCTGAGCATGCGCGACCACACCATAGATATTAGAGTTAAAAGGAAAGGGATAGGAAACCACGCAAATTATTACAGGCATATGATGCGTATCCTAGCAACCAATCCGGAACGTCGATGGCGCAAAATATTTTGACCACAAAATGGAAGTGTATTGTAGCAGTTTGTCATCAGTAAAAGCACACTTGATTTTAAAACTTTCCTTATTATAGCTCATTTGCAGAGTTCAAGACCTTATCTTTCCCTTGATACCGTTGTATGAACCATACTGCAAATTGGCTTATTGAAAATGACGTTCACAAGTGCTAAGTGCAGATGTTGTTACATTGTTTTGTACCTTTTTCTCTGAGATTTCAACTGCACTCTTTAATTTAAGTTTATATTCATTAGAATAACTTGAGAAGCAAGGTAACTAGACCCTTTTATGAGTGATATAGCTTATCACTGAAAGACCAGAGGCACAAATTACTTTTGTTTTATACCCTTAACTAAAAAGCAGCAAATAATTTGGCCTTGGAATTTTTTACACAAATATATATTGCCATTACGGAAGTAACAGAGGTATTTTCACATCTACATTACAACACAGTGATAACTTAAAGCTATTTATTCATTTTCTCGATGTAAGGCTGTTTCCAATGACTTTAACAATCTTTTTGGTAGTAATTTTTCTGAAAAGCAGGAAAGGGCTACTTGTATAACAAAACTGCTGGGAATACTACATCGTATGAGTGATAGTTTCTCTTCTAATATCCAGAGAAGGCCTGTCATGGACCTGTCAACCCGAGTGTCAACCTGTCAATAGCTTCTTTTAAAATTTTCTTTACACTGATTATTCGTTAAAAGTGAATAGAGTTAATGCGGTACGGGCAAAGAGAATTTCCTGCCGGGAACGGTGGTTTCCTATCTCTTTCCTTTTAACTCTAATATCTATGACCACACCCATATTTTGGAGCACATGTTAAGTCATGTTTTTTTAATTAACAAAATGGCGGAATGAGGTGAGCTGGGCTGGGGTGATACAGAGAGGGCAACTTTATCTTATTGTTAGAATTTTTTGAAAAGTTGTGGACCTGCGCATGGATAATTGGAGTAGAATGGTGTAAAAATTAGCCTTGTAGCATTGACCAAAGACCATGATACCCTCCATTAACTGGATTGACAGAAGATGATGAAGACAAAAAAAGTGGACTGAACAAAACGGCAGATTTGCCGATTTTTACTTTCCTCTAAGACAAGGTTTAGAGCCACGCTAGTAGTACCAATGGAGTCCTCTGGTCAAGATAAGGTCCTCTATGAAGTCTGGTAAGCACAGGAGCTCGTTTTCCCGGTATAGCAAGGCTGCAAAAGTCGTGGCAGACATTTTGTTTTGGAGTGAATCCTAGTTAGTAACGCTACCGCGTTACTAATGTATTGCAAGTCTATATTTGCATGCCATAGTTTCAACAGTAAAGGATTGTAGTCCTTGACTCAAACTTTTTTTTCATCTTGATTGAGATAATATATATTAATGGATGATTTCAAGCTATTTTCAACATCACTGATGCAAATACTATCTCATACTGGTCTAGGAAAATTAAATCGGCATGTAGATACATAGGTACTTTTTTAATATTTCGCTTGCAGTACTTGCTGCACTTGTGCATTTAGTATTTTGCTACCAAAAAATTTAAATCAGGCGACGTATTACTATCTGGTATATGACAGTTAATTCTGTCTGGTATGAAGAAACAGACTTCTTCAGCACAATTGATACCGACAACAGGTGCTTCTTCAATCCATAGGAGGATGTGATACTGAGGTGCTCCACAAATTTGTATTCTTTTTTAACATAATATTGCTGTACTTTGCCTAGAAAACCTCTCTGGAGGATAACTATGTTAAAGAAATCCTTAAACTTGTATGAAAATTGTCGCATTACTGAAACAGGGTCCTCTATGCATAATCTAGAAATACTATAAGATTGTGGTGCATTATTTACTTTTCTTAAATATTTTGCTATATCAGCTGAATCGTAAAAGTCTTGGTGAGCCATAATCAGCAATCATTGCTTTGATTTCGCCTTTAACATGGAACCAATATTGATTTGTGCCCCGTATTGCAGCCAACCTGGTACTTAAATTGCCCTCAAATTCTTCATCTAAAACATTAATTGTTTCTAATACTTCCATAACAGATTGACCAACGTTACCTCTTGTTGTTTTTAATAAATTGTATATGCCAGTTTTCAAGGCCTTGTTAATTTTTAATCTACAATAGTGCAGACAATATGAATGATGTCTTAAAAATCGGGATTTTTTGTTTAAAAGTCTAGTTTTTATGTATTCAGTAAACGATTAAGCCTGTGCTGGATAGCTTTGTCAGGGATGATGCTCTCCATATTGTCCTGTTGGAAATAAAGTGATAAAGCATAAAAAATCAAGATGCTCTTGCCTATTGTTTATAGGCACTTCTTTTACATTCATTAATTTATATTTA
The DNA here is from genome assembly GCF_000090795.2 of Amphimedon queenslandica. NCBI lineage: Eukaryota > Metazoa > Porifera > Demospongiae > Haplosclerida > Niphatidae > Amphimedon > Amphimedon queenslandica. Next base: position 744,693 of record NW_003546242.1, on the reverse strand, counting down.
CTGATATCAGAACCTGTTGCAATTTTAGTATCAAGATGTCTAACTGTATATGCCGAACGGTCTTCTCAATCTTCATCATTATTTTGCTTTTTCAAGCTTTTTACAAGTATTGTTAACTACTTTTGTAACATTTTTCGATGATTCGTCGACGGAATCGTCTACATTTCTATAAAGCCAATTTATTTTTTTAATTTTCTAAGTGCTGCTTTCATCTTATTCACATCAACTGGGCCACGCCAGACATTATTTGATTTAGTAGGCTGGCCATTAATAATAATATAAAGTTGTGGATGAGGCAAATGATTGGAATCTATACCACCTCATTTAAAGTCTCCATTGTTTCTTGTAAGAGAATAGGTGATAAAAACATTGCACCTTTAAGAGCCTTTTAAGGTGTGTGTGTCAAGCCTAACAATTGTTATTAAACATTTGGCTCTCTGTATTAGCTGGCAACTTAATGGATCCAAATTTTCCATTTCTTTGGGTAGTAGCACACAGCTTAAGCCATTGAGCACACAACATGCTAGATTTCATTTTTCCTAATAATAGGTTTACAAATATACAGAACTGAATTTACTGCTGTAGGATCATTCTCTCTAATGTAATCCAATAGGATATTTCAAACATCGCTATCTAAATTTTAGCTTCAGTAACATATTTTTTTCTAATAGCCTCTCACAGCTGCAACATACATTGACAGCCTGATCAGACAACGCTTTCCTAATTTCATCAATAGCATCTTATTACTGTAAATAAAGTACAGTATCTAAGTTTGGTTTTCAAAATGAGTCTTTTTCTTCACCATCATTTATAGCGTAATATGCATTATCAAATTCAGTCTCATTGGCTTCATTGATTTTTAAATATATCATTGACAGCCTGATCAGACAACGCTTTCTTAATTTCATCAATAGCATCTTATTACTGTAAATAAAGTACAGTATCTAAGTTTGGTTTTCAAAATGAGTCTTTTTCTTCACCATCATTTATAGCGTAATATGCATTATCAAATTCAGTCTCATTGGCTTCATTGATTTTTAAATATATCAATTGTTCTATATCACCAACAGCAAGGGAAGAATCAATAATATCTATTGTTAAATGGGCGTTTCTAGCAATATAAAAATGTTTCAAAAGGCGTCTCAACAAAGGATAATGAACAGATGCATTGCGTAAAATACGCAGCTTACTGTTACATTCAGTATCATTACTACTACACACAATAGGATGGCCTATCCTTTCACAAACAATTTCTGAATATTTAAAATATTTTTCAACGCCATTTTCATCTTGTTTATCAATTACTGTAACATTTGCATTATCACAGGAATCATGTTCATGCCCTTGATCTCCTTCTTCGACATGCAGGGATCTTGTCATATAATGCTTATTAGGACAATTATCACATGCATCTAAATGCTTCCTCAATTCTTTAATGGGTTCATCAAAATAACGTGCGACTTCAAAAACAACTAACATCACTTTCTAAAAAAGGCTTGCACTTGTCTGTACAGTGCCATTTGAGGATAGGCTTTCTCTTATTAGTATACATTCTATTATTATCAAAATTGTCATCTTTAGAATCACTATCATCATCAAATTCTTGTATTCTATCAATGCGTGACTCATCAACAACCCCTACTACATAACAGGTGCCATTTGTATCAACATGGAATGCAATTGGACTATCTAATTGGCTATTACAATTATCGTTTCTGATTCATAAAAATAAGGCTCACTATTTTTTGTGTGCCTTTCTCACCAAATTCACTAAAGCTATTTAACTTCAATTTTCTAATGCTATTTGTAGCACGTATCAATACGCCTACTTTGTGAGATGTTTTTCAAAACTGATTTTAACAATATACTTCATGTAGCATTACATCTACTGTCATATGATGTGTTCTTAAAATCTACACCTTTCATACTTGATGGCAATAAACCATCAACTATTGCAGGGTTGTAATATAATGCTTGAATAATTTTAGTAAAATAATATTCCTTTGCTTCACTATTTGATGCAGGTAATGAGTAGTTAGGATGCAATCTATACAATATTTGACCATGATTATGATCATAATAATCTCTATTTAGCCGCCTTTTTTTTCTTTTTTAGTGCCATTTTTATTCATTTATATCATTATCGGAAAGTTTATATCTCAGAAATTAATCTCTCGTAGCGTGTAATATTGCATTTCTATTCTCGTAATACTGTTTTAAGGAGTTTTGTTTTTGAAATCCCAGATTTTATTGATAGCGTTCCTTTAATTTTTTTATTTGGTGTCTCGAATTTTTTTGATCACGCTTTCTAGATTGTTCCTGCTTTGGTTGTGGATCGTTAGAATATGTTGCTCTTGAATAATTTAAGGATTTTTTTAGCAACTGGATTAGCATTATATATTTCTTTGGAATAGCAAATTGACTTACCAATTTTTGCGTCCCTGTTATTGTTATACCAATTTTTACATTTATGCAATACAATACCTGGGTTCAAAGCATGAAACTTTTTGGAAAAGGCCATTGCAGAAGCATTCTTATACTTTTTACTTATTATATATGCAATTCTAGCCTTGCTTTTGACCCTGTTACTCTGCCTTATGTAATATGCTCTGGCATTTGATCTATTTTTAGATATAAAACTTTCCATTTTTCTTCTATTTTCATAAATCTCGGAGCATTTTTTTGGATTTAGATCCAGTCAAGTCATTTTCCTTTTCCTACTTCCTTTTTTTACAAATAGTAGCACAACAACTACACTTAACGTGAAAACAACAAATAAATACCATAACACCATGTATATATATCCAGGAGGTACAAGTAAACTACTGCTTATCATTATAAACATAACTGTAATGACTTATCTCAATTATATCCAATATAAGAAGTATAACAGATTACGCAGAACTCTAGTATCTGGATTAGGTACACATGTCCAAACTTATCAAAACTGACCTGCTGTAAAACAATTTTAAGCTCTAATGGCCCTGTAAGATTATATTTTGCTCTGTGGTATAATCAACCTAATTTATAGTTATTTCATAATATTTACCTACCAGCTCTTAAAAGAACTTCTAATCACTTAGTCTGCACTCTGCAAGCAGAAAAAGTCTCGCCACTCCCCTTGCTGCGGCAAGGGGCATGGCGAGACAAGCAGCTGAGAAAGAGAAGAAAAGAGCAAATATTCACCATGTGCAGTGACTATGGCAACTCTGAGCACGCGCATTAAGTATCAAAATGGTGACTAATCTGAATGGGCAATGATATAACAGGTTTATTGTAATACAAGATTGACAAGTAGAATGTACCATTGTAGTCCTTGACTCACGCTTCAAGGAATGGTGTAAAAATCACCTTGAGCTGTTTTTTAGTCTAAAAAATTATCCCGTGTATAGAAGATGAAAGAAAGAAGAAAATGTCTAAAAATTTTGCAGAAATTTGGATTTGGGCCTATTATTTAGAAATGCTCCCGCTACACTAGAGTCCACTATAAAGGTACAAGGAGAGTCTCTCAGTAAAAGAAAGCTCATCCAAGCTGTTTATAATGCTTTATAAGGTAAGATCGAAGAATTATTATCTTTTGAAAATCATAAATTGGGTCACCATCTTGAAAAATCAACCTCAACCCTACATATAGGCTACCGCCTATATAATGTCCCTGATATTACAATGTTTTGCCAATTATTGGCAATAAAAGTGGCACTCTAGTAAAAGTTGCTAAGCAACATGATTAACTGCCATACTCATGCCCACTGTCCGCTTATGGAGGTCAATAAACTTTTAAGTTCTTTTGGTGCACAGTTGGCTGTCTGCTGTGTCTGCTGTCTGGAAAAGAGGGTCCGCTGTACAGAGGTTTCATTTGTATTGCATGCTCAGGAAATTCAATTAAGTTTACGGGATACCTTTCTAACCGTAAATCTTTCGATCCTTAAAATTAAAAATATAATTTTAAAAAGTGGGTGGGGACTCACGAGTTATCATTGGCTTATCTATTTATGGCTATGCGCTGCCCTGCATCAAAAGGAATGGACTTTTATAAATCAAAAATAAGTTCAACTGGGCCATATTTCACATGATTCTCCAAGTAAATATTTTGCTAAGTTTGATATCTAGGTCATGTCGTGGCATTATTTTGGCTGGACTTAGTAGAAACGGAGATAGTCACACCATAGATCTATTTAGCGGCCATTTTAGTGCGTTTTTTCAGCATTCTTGACTGATTTTCTGAGGTTAAGAAGAAAGAAAGCAAAAAATCTCATCGTGACAACCTTCATCTTTGCCTCAAGAAGAGCTACCATTTGTTTTAGAGACTTTTGTAGTTCAGGACTGGAGATTTTTGATTTATAAGTGGTTATAATTAACCCAGCCTATATCAAGTACAGTCATTCCGTATAAGATGAACAGATTACCTTATATAAGAAATAAATCATTACAAATGATAGTAGTAATGAAAGAAGTGTCATCTTTAAAGAAATAACAAATGAAAAAACAATTAACTACAGCTAATTAATTATTCATAAACTGTATCCCGTAACCTTAATACACCAGGTACTGTCCATTATAATGTAGGTGTCCGTTACAGGGACTGTCTGTTAACAGAGGTTCTACTAATACATTTTTAGAAAATTTAGTCTAACACAAAAGTTGCCTATTTCCATGAATCTGCCTTTTCAAGACACCCGTTAATGCTCTCAAAGCCAATAGCAGACACGCTCCAAAGTGGTCCCCAATATGGTACAGTGTAGTCAAATGACATGGAGAGTGAACATTTGCTGTGCACAAACTGGCATCATACAGCTGCGAAACCAAATCATAAAACAAATATAGCTGTTGCTGAAGTTCATTAACTCATTTAATAAAATTGGTGTAGATAAAAGCTTATATATTAAATAAACTAAGAGGACAAATTATATAAGTATTCAGAAGGAAGATCACCTTTTATCACAGGAATAGAATAAGATAAACAAAAACATGATACTGATGCTTTCCAACAAGCAAAAGACTGAGTGCTCCTGGGGCTCAACCAAAACTCATGTGGTGGTTTGATACATAACAATTTTTGATAAATTATAAGTCTAACGAATATGGTTTATTGGAGTCGTTTAACCAACGATTCATTAGTGACTTCATTACTGCCTCTAACACTGCAAGCTTATAATCAACTGGAACACCAATAGGTATATCAACTATTTTTGAGAGATTAGATGGACCTGTCACGCCATAAACAGGTTTTCCTAATGCCTTTGCCTAATAAGCCAACTGCATCAATTTTTTTTCCATACGTAGTTCATGAGGGGCTGTAGGAGGATACACATGTTAACTTGCTTATCTTTGCAATATAAGCAGCCATAATAGCAATTAAATTGGATAGTATTCAATACTGCAGCTTTTGCAGGCAGATCAAAAACTGCAGCAAATACTATAGCTTTAATTAGCTTCTTACCTGCTGGTGTGTTTGCTGCGAAGCCAGTTGAACTCATTTCTTTAATATGACTTATGACAGGCTTTAATATGAGAGACATGTCACTTGGCTTATGAGGAGCAAACCAAATAGATGTCAATAAAATGTTACTTTAATTGATTCGAATTTCTTGTGGTATGTTGGCTACTGTTAAATAGACTGGCCAAGTACTCTGCTTTGCTCAATTAAAAGCCTGAACCGCATCTGTATTTAAAATAAAAGCTGCATTCTCAGGTTTTGACAAAAAATATCCCGGCCTCATTAAATTTTTAATTACACTCCCATCATATGTGACCCGATATGAGAAAACCAGGCTATCTGCGGGAATTATCAATTAGAGATATGGCTTCCCAAAGTTGTGACAGTGGTACCTTATCAAAACTCAAATTTTATCAAAAATGTATTGTATCAAGAATTTTCTTTCATTTGATACGAAGTTTGCCCGTAAATAATTTAAAAGAGGTATTTTACAGACCTTTCTTTTTGTTGTGCACCATGTAAATAATGCAGGGTATAAGGATAGAAATGGCTGAAACTCAATTGCATCCGTTTACACTTCTTTTTGCATAAATAATCATAACTCAGCACTAGATGTGTCAAATGACATGGGACAAAGACCAAAACTAAGGAAAAACTGTGCTTAATTAAGAAAAGCAAAAATCTCAATTTTCAATTTCGGAGCAGATAGCCTGGTTTTCTCATATCGGGTCACATATATATCAGACAATGTGGTGCCACTTGATTACAGCAATAAGGGATACTGAAGTTTGTCCCACCAAAGTATTTTAAAAAGAAAATGCTTAATATAGGAATAATTGAATTAAAAAATTGAGTGAAAAGCCTTTATTTTGAACAAATGATCATTACGAGTACATTCAAGCAAGAAATGTGGCAGCTACCAGCTCACTACATTTATATATACATACATATATAATACATACAGCAATATAATAAAGAGCTTAAATGCTAAAAATACTTAATGGGTTGAGCTACATATATTTAATGAGGTAAACATTTAGCAATATTTTTAATCATTTTTAAATAAATGTACATGTGCTTTCATACATTCTCTTAAATTCTTTCTTGAAATCAAGTATCAAAAGTTGGCATAAGTCAGGTTTCTGTTGTCGACACACTCTCCTTTTACATTAACTTTTCAAAACTTTATTGTAGCACAAAGAGAAAAATAACATTGATATAACGCTATCTTCTAGAAAATGTTTTCGTAATCTGTCTCTTGAACGTGGCAATTTATTTTCCATTGCACAGTGATTGTGCAGTTCAATTATTTTGTTTGTAGCAGCATAATTTAAATAATTCTCCACAATACAGGCCATTATTGATTCCCCACTCTCTTTGATAATGTACAGAGGTTCATCAAATGAAGAATCTTGGCATGGGAAATTAGATGAAATATTGAGGGATGAACACAAGGAAGGAGAACCCTAACATGATGATGGACTGCTCAGTAGTGATGCACTAGAACATTGGAAAGAAGGTGATAAATCATCTGCTAATGTAGGATAGATCATGACAAGGTACAGGTGAAAAATTATTACATAATAAAGGGAATTGATTACAAGAAGGTACAGGTGATAGTTCAAAAACTGATTGGGATAGATAATGAGAAGGTATTGGTGATAGATCACTACACAGTGAAGGGGACAGATCACGGGAAACTACAGGTGACAGATCGCAAGATAGTCCAGAGGAAAAATCACGAGAAGGTACAGGTAATAGATCACAAGAGGCTGTAGGGGATATACTATGTCCCAACTGAGTTTGGACCAAGAAAAACTTTTAATAGGAATGTGGGACAAGGATGAGACTTTCAAAGGTTCTTAGTCACCCAATGCCGCTTCAGGATCTTAGGTCTTGGGTCTCTCAGCCCTTGGAAAGCCTGAGAACCGGGTTCTCCCTATAAACCCAATGGCATACCAAAGCTAACCGCAATGACATTTAATGATGTCATAGTTTATAAAAGCACATGTGGTCGAGTGCCCAAACTGATAAATCTTCTTTTAAATGCTAATAGAGCCAGACCTTTTGATAATGATGGCCTTTATGAAGACTCTTTGACTCCAGCAGCTATTGTACTGCTTGTTAGGAAGAACAAGACTGGTTTATGAGTGAAACCAAAATATCGGCAATGTCTCTATGAACATCATTATAAGTCGTCATTAGTGACATAGCTACATTTTTCAGATTCTATTGCAGCTGCTTCCACTTCCGGTCCATTCTCACTTGGGACATAGTATAAATAATGAGAAGGTCTAGATACACATAAAGAGGATGTAAGTGGTGCAGTTGAAGATGGCATACCCACTATAGTTCAGGAGGAACTGGACAAAATATTTCAGAGAGTGAGCTAAGCTCAGTTCATTACGAGATGTAGTTGACTTAATGGGAGAATTTAAGTTGCATGAGGAGCCTGGCAATTCATTGTCTGAAATACAATGAGAATGTAGAAGTGAGACAGAAAATTTATAAAAAAATGATTATGCAGTATCAAAGTCTAAAAATTAATTCAATGTTCAGACATTGTCGAATCTTTCCTTAATTTAATCTGCCATTTTTTATGACACAGATGGACCGAGTTTTTTACAGGAATTTGGCATAGTGTTAATGCAGCTTCTTGGCAGTGTATTGTCAATTTGCCCAAAAACTGGCCCCAAACCCTTATATAGTACAGCTGTGCAGGGCATTTTGACAAAGATCTCAAGAAAGAAGTTTTTATTTCTTCTGGCACTTACATGTACTTGTTTTATCTTGCTTAAAAAGTTTGAGTTGATTCTAATTAAATTATATTTTTATAAATGTTTAAAAGTAACTCAAGAAACAGGTCAATGACCAAAAACTATACCCTTTTGCCTAATTTTCTCAATGCAGAAAAGTTGTCAATTTTCATTTTTTCCAAAAACAATTATTCATAAATTTATGTTGTGTAAAAAGTTCAAACTAAATGAAATCAAATTTCGACATATCTTTATTTCACTTCATTCCAATAAAATTTGAATTATTATGACCTATTGTAAAATACAGGGTGGTTGTGGCTACTATTGTGATTACTGTTATTTTACCTTACAAAATATGCCTTTCAAGTCATTCCTCAATATCCATAAGGATACTTTGGTATCTTAACAGATATCTGTTTGTGGTACAGTCAATGCAGAACCCTCTTTCGTTTTCTTTGTGGAGTTACAGTATGATGATCAGACATTTTTTCTGTGGGTGTGTTCATACAAAATTGACAAATAGCTGCCCATTTGCAACAAAAGGTATTTGGCAAATCTGCAGAGATTATTTAGATTAAGGTTAACAATTTCAATTGAACTAGAGTCTAGACACATATAATAACAAAAATTTAAGTGCAAAAAAGTAATAGTGTCATTGAGTATAGTATCATAGTAGTGTATCTCAGTCTAGTGCTCTTCAGTTTTTTTCAATGTTATCAGGCTTTTCACCGGATTTTGTGACTAATCCTTTCCTCTCATCAATGCACTTCTGATATAATCTTGACATAAAACCCTCCATATAATTATTTAGACATGGTCCCTTTCCCATAATTCATATCTACGCACTCTATTAAAAAATGCCCTCCCTATTATATAGGCGGTAGCCTATATGTAGGATTGAGGTTGATTTTTCAAGATGGCGGCCGTTTTTACGATTTTCAAACACTTATAACTCTTTTAACTTACGTTGTACAACCTTATAAATGACTTAGACGAGCTCTCCTTCACTGAGCGATTCTCCTGGTACCTTTAAAGTGGACTCTAGTGTAGCGGAAGCATTTCTGGAGAATAGGCCTAAATTCAAATTTCTGCAAAATTCTTCAGACTTTTTCTTCTTCTTTCTTTCATCTTTCTTCTATCAACACGGAAATCTTTCAAACCAGGGAGCCGCTCGAGTTGGCTTTTACATCATTCCTTTGAGCTTGGGCCAAGGACTGGACATGTGGCTTCAAAACGAAGCAAAGACAGAGAACAATGGAAGATACATTCCAGCTGCAGAACCTCGTGGGTTTGTGGTTTGACGCCATTTTAATTTATGCGCACGTGACTAGCATGAATATAATTAACCTAACCACAGACTCATAACAGTATTAACAGAAAGTAATTTATTAATTTAAGAAAAAAGAATGGAAACAAGTAAATAAAAAACAATAAAAATGGAGAAGTAGTAGGATTAAATTGGAAAAAAGTAAAGGAACAAGAGGGTACTTGCAAAGTGGTGTGATAACAAATCCTACACCACTGCATGAAAGACATGGCTTCATAGTTTATCATGTAGTAGCCTGTGTGGATAATTACAATGCTTTTGTGTTTTATTTTTCATGCAGTGTTGTAGGATTTGTTATCACACCACTTTGCAAGTACCCTCTTGTTCCTTTACTTTTTTCCAATTTAATCCTACTACTTCTCCATTTTTAATGTTTTTTATTTACTTGTAACTATTTAGATATGATCCCTTTCCCATACTTAATATCTATGCACTCTATTAAAAAAATAATGTAGTTTATTTGCATCCAGCAGTGATATTACTAACCTTCCAGTAAATGCACCTTTGAAGGCTGAGCTTCATTTTTTGACCTTCCAGATGCATATAAGCAACTAGGTGCCATCTCTTTGGAGAAAGGAATATCCGTTAATGCTAATGCATATTTAAAAAATCTTTTCCATGAGCATGGAGAAGGTTAGTATTATTCTAAAAATGAACAAAATAAATATGTCTGATTTTAGACTAACATAAATAAACTTGTCCTCTGCAGTACTTTAGTTCTCAATTTTTGATGGGACTTCAATGATACTCTGAAAATAATGTACAAGTATTGTAGTTGTAACTTAATTTACAATCATTATTTACTTTACATATTTGTGAGCTGCAAGGAGACTCCATATTAGTAGTGGTGTATTTCTTTTTACTGGCGTATCATTGCACATTTGAAATGGCTATGAGCAGTTTAATGACCTGCACTAGGAGTCTCTTACTACTCCTTCGTCTTCTAAAGTTTCACTAAATGATATAATTTATCTATTTTTGTGACATTTGGTCCATTTTTCTCATTAAATGCGAAACGTCTTTGCTTATGACATCTATCTCTTGTTAAAAGACCAGAATCTTTCGTGCTTTGTAGTGTCGCACATAAGAGATTTTTACCATAATTTGACAATTTTAAATGCATTTGACTCACAGAATGTCCTACAAAAAAACCGTCTTCTGGATTCAAGACAGGGTTCACAAAACTGTCATGATCGTTTTCTTGATTTGTCTAAATGCCTAAGCACCAAGCATTATTTTGATGATGTAATTGCATGCTCTATTCTTGTGTCATCTCAGACTTTGGAGCCTCATCATATTCACAAACAAAATCATCATTATCGTCCTCAAACTTTTTTTCTGTAGTACTAACATTAGGTGCCGTCAATAATTCCTTTTTGACTGAGTATGACTCACAAGGTATAACTCATATGTTCTAAGTTCGTTGACACCTACTTGCTTCATCTTTGATCTCAACTTCGTATGCACTTCCATTGATATTCCAAAGCGCATGATCTCCAATTGATGCAAGTTCAGGATTGAAGGGCTCCCTTCGTCAGGCTTCTAACAATTGACAACATACCTCCTATTGTTTGATAAACAGTGCACACTAAACCTTTTTAAAAAGTTTGAATTAATTTCTAGGCGGACAGGGTTAATAATTATTTCATTAACCACGTAGGCATTAGTTTGCAATGTTGAGCTACATACATTGGCTAAAACATGAAGACAGCAACCAAAAATGACAGATGCATTTTGTTATGGGACAAAGGGACACCTGAAGTACTTGTACAGTTCTAAACCATTGTTCCAGAAGTCACCACTTAGTAATAATGCAGTAATGTAGCTTAGACATTTTATCAGAAATGTGAAGCAGCAATAAATGAACAGTAATTAATAAACAGTGTACATACAATGTCTAGCAATGACTCAGACCTTTCCTTATTTCACTAGTGAAACCACTACATCAAGACCATGCCCACTTCTTTTCATTGTTTTCCATGGTAGAGAAGGCTTACAAACACGGGGTAGAGTGTAGGAAACCGGTACCCCGGAAATACACCATTTTACCACATGTTTCATCACATAACATCATTGCAAGGGCGTAGCCAACTCATCACGTTATTATCTGTATGTTTAAAATGGCAACTGCTCCAGCTGCTTCTTCTTCAATTTCTACTTCTCCTACGAAGATGCTCTTTAAGGACCTTTATAATATCACATCTAATTGCCAAGCGGTAGAGCTTGGTGAGTAGGGTTAAGTTGGTCAAAATTGCTGCCCATTTTACACATTTAGGGCTTGCATCTCCACAGAGAGCCACCTTTACATGTTGCCTGAGTGTTTAGAGGACCTTTTAATCACCTTTACAAGAGTTGCATATCTATGAAATGGGCTAAAAACCTCAACAAATATCTTCGGAGCGATGCATGAATGCACGCACACATGCATATTCCATTCAGGTTTCTGCTTCTATCTGTCAGTCAAAACTTCTCCTAGAATATTTAACATAAAATGATCATTTTTACACTATTCCTTTGCGTTACAGCTCAAGAAGTGCAGTCATTCATCAGATAAAGTAAAATTTACAGAGTCCGTTAGGCCATCTTTTCTGTCAAGCAAACAACTGACTTTGTGGCAGATGCCATTCACTTATTATTTATGAGCATGCTCAGAAGGGCTATATATATAGTATATTTTTTGTGCTGCTGCTAAAACGCTATTATCTTTTGGATCCAGATTTTGTGATACTGGTTGCTCAATATACTAGTATCAAGTTTGTCTATTTTTCACTCTTATTTAATTAAGGTAATTTTGATATCACTGCATGGCAGCTTAGTCTCATCATGATTTCTAGAAGGGGCCTTAATGAGAATTATATCTGACAGGCCGGCTGTGAATCTTGTATTGTAGTTGTATCAGGTAACAGTTGATAAAACTTATACTCTATCATTTGATTAGAGTTATTTCTACTTTGTGCTACTATTCTTTTTGATCCCAGTTTTGTGATACTGGTCGCTATAGTCATTATCTTCTTAAAGATAACTTATGTTATTTCCCACTCAAGCTATACTTCAAAGGGACCGCCAGTGCAATAAATCAGTTACAGTGCACTGAGTGCATGTAAACCCCTTTGATGTTTGATACAGTGCACTGTGGTTTTCGCACATTATTGACCTTTGACTTTTTGAATAATAATATTTGACACAAAATTAAATTTTTAACGAAATGACTATTGAGAGCAGAGTTTTTTGGCATTTTATAGCTGGATAGGTCTTCTAAAGCCTCTTTCAATACAGCAACAAAACGCTCGCTGTCCTCACCACCTTCTTCCTTCTTAAACGCTCGCTGTCCTGTCCACCTTCTTTCTCTTTAATGAAAGTGACACTTTCCTCCTTTTGGAAGCATTGCAGTTGCTCCTGTCAGCCATCTCTAAGCTCTCCTCTACTTGTCAGGTACTTGCCATGTGTAAAATTGCTTTGCGCATGTGCAGTGTGTGTACCGTATAGCTTCAATTGGATATAAATTTATTACACCCATGCTTGTGCAATATCCAATTTACAAGCACCGAGCCCGAGGGCCTATGGCTCTCGGGCTGTGTGCTTGTAAATCAGATATTGCACTCGCAGGGGTGTAATAACATATACATACTGAACTCCACAACTTAGTCTCATATTGATTTGTAGAAGGGTATTGATTTATAACTAATTCTTTACTCGGGTACCAATTAATTAGTCTAACTAGAATATAGCTTATTGTGTAATTAGAGTTATTCCTTAAGGTACAACAGGCTGAACGCACAATTTAGATTTCGAAACACAAATTGTTTTCTTTATACTTTTTCTACAATATATAATTTTTTCAATTTTTTCTCAATAGTGAGATGCAATAAACTTTACTAAACTTTGCAAAATGGATGAAAACTGAGTAAAACATTCTCGAACATGATGAGAGTACTTTAATTTTTAGTAATATCATTTTGTTTATTATTTTCTATTGACGTATGTTGCATCATTTGGCAAAAGTTTGTCAAGTTTTGCAAAATGGGCTGCAATCTCTCATAATGTTTTGTTGACTTTCAAACATCAGTGTATCACAAAAGCATTTACTGCATACAAACTTGATTGAGTGTTTGCCTTCATTATGCCACGATTGCAAGCTTTAGAGCTTCGTAGAGCCTGCATTCACCAGATGAAACAGCTAAATAAACAATAGTCATGAAATACATACTGGTGGCCATTTTTATTAATGGTTTGACTAATATGACATCATAACTTAACCCCACCTTGCAATTAATTTTTCCTGCCAGTTTTATAATATACAGAGGTATCCAGAAATGACAAGATCAAAGATGGCGTATGAAGTATGAAAAGTTATGCAAGAATTTTTTTAAATATTTAAAGTTCAATGATCTATAACTTCTAAACAGTGCATGGTAAAAATTTAAAAATAGCACAAGTTGTACAACTTTTTCTTGACTATAAAATGGCAGCAAATAAAAAAATATTAAAATTTTATCCAAAAGTACCTCAAGTGTTCTTTACTCAGTATTATAAATTTGTATCACTCTCAATTCATAACGTAGTAAAGTGACTAGTGTCAGTAACTATTATCTTGCTATAACTGTTGTCTAGTTGTGTGACGTACTTGTGTATCTTGAAGCTAGTGATGCCAAAGACCAGAAAAATTTCTAAATCTGCTAGGTCTAAAAGGCTGCCAATCGGAGCTATCAGAAGTGTCACAGTATTCCAGCTAATTTTAATATCCCTAATAATGAAAAGCTTTCCTGCAATATTTTAAATATTGTCTCTCCCCATGAAGAAGATAATGTACCTAGGGATGTAGTGTATGATATTTTGGAAAAGCTTCCAATTGATTCCAATAATAACAATAATAATTGTGATGAGAGTTTGCAGGTGATTATTTGAGAGATACCAATGATAATGACATGGTAAGTAAGGCTGATGTTATCTTAGTCAATTAACATATCAATTTCAATGCATCACATAGCAAAAACCCTCATTTTAAGAGGCAAAACTGTGTGTATTGAATCTAAAAAAGCTTTCAAAATTAATTATAGCAAAAAATTAGCTGAGCAAAAGGGACAGTATAATGCCAATCCTTTGAAAAAATAGCAAGAGAAAAGGCACGGTATGATTCCAATCCTTCTAAGAAGATAGCCAGAATAAAGGCATAGTATGATGCCAATCCTTCTAACAAGATGGCTAGAGTGAAGGCACAGTATGATGCTGATCCTTCTAAGAAGATAGCAAGAGAGAAGGCACGGTATGATTTCGATCCTACCAAGAAGATACACTGTAAAAATCAAAGTGTTCCTCATACACTTGCAAACTAGTACACTTAGAGTGTACAAAAGTATAAGTGTACTTAAAACACTGAAGGTGTACTGTGCACACTAAATCAATATTGACTATCATGTTATCTTTATGTGACATTGTATTTTAATGGAACAAAATTGCAAGTGTTTTTAGTATACATTGAAAGTACATTATGATCAGCTAAATTAAATTGCTTTACAAAGCAAAAAGGAGACAAATTATGACTAATTTCATAACTACGATAGTGTGAATTGAAACAAATGGTTTTGAGAACTTCACACACAAGAAAGTAATTTTCAGCATCCAAGAGTATGTCAGTAACAAAACCAAAAACTGGTAGAAATTAATAGAAAGCATAACAATTGAGCCACATCCGTAACTAGTTCCCAATATTTCAATCCAATTCATCCTTTATAATTATAATTTACAATTTGAAGTATCATTATACACCAGTTATATACCTGTTCACTTGATCATTACAGTAAAATAATGCATTTATTAATTGAGAATGATAAATGAGGCTTGTCAAATTAACTACAGAGGCTAAAAGATTAATACACCATTATACATTTCATTTTTGTACATGGCACTTACAAGGGCCTGTCATAATCTTTTTTAACAATAAGCTGTCATCCAAAGAATTCACATACAAACATGAAAGCCTCTGATGATGTAATGCAAGAGTGTGAGGTATATTTTTAAAACAACAAATCCGCTGAGCCATTTCTTTGAAGTAATGATGCTTACTTTCAAATCTCATGCACCAAAACCTACTTAAGGGCCCACACCTAAAATGTAATAACATTTGTGGTATATCACATAGGAATTAATCTTGCATTACCTGCTAATCCATGTTGGGTAGTGCACCATGTAATGAATTTTAGGGGTAATGTTGCAAGATGGATAGTGCTGAGAAAAAGAAGAGTGATGATCTTCAATCAGGACAGATAGATAAGCAATATCATCTTGAGACACCTTTGGTGCAAAAAGCAGGTCCATAATACTTAGTAGTCTGAGGAAGTTTTGCCATCTTAAATCAGATTCAGGAATTTTATCCCCAGTCATTGGTGATAACAGGCGACATAAGCACCACATTTGAGCAGCTATGAGAAATTAGGCATTAACATTACTTGATGTGAATAACATTACATTTAACCACCTTTTTGCTTGATGGAATGATCAGATGAATTGAGAGTTGCTAGTGAAATCACAATAGCTTTGTTCCGAAAATCAATTGGCGATATGGAAACATACTAATATCATCATTTAATTCTTGAAGGGTAACAATACGCTCAGAAATTAAATACTTGACAAGCTCCTTAACTATATATGGGGCACAACCTTCAAGAATATCATACATTATATCTGGCACAAGACCATCTGCAACATGAAAATACTTTGACTCATTTAAGATAGACTTCCTTAAAATGCCATAAGTCGTAGATGCATCATCACAGAGAGGACCGCTTAAAAATGAACAGTAATAAGTATATGTTTCCTGAGTTCTTAGAGCAAAAGAGCATTCTAAAAACTATATAAAATATTGTTTCATTAAATCATCAAAGTATATTATCATGACCTTAGTTTGTGCTTCATCTGATGTTGCCATGCAAATCCGAAGGGCACTAGATTGTGACTTAAAACCACCAAGCAAATGCAATGACAAGTTATCACCAGATGCAAGAGATATTGTACCCTTAAAATTTACTTTTTGTCCATTCACTTCAATAAGAATTCCTTCCTACGCTTTAAGTATAATTATAATTATTAACATAATCATACTTGCTCTAGAATTTTGAGTTCACTCATAAATGTTTCTAAAACAACATCAATACCAAGTTGATTTATTGAAGACGTCTTAACAATTGCCAAAAGTTGAATTGCTGTCAACTGTGACCGAAGATATGGACTTAAATTGCCAAGACACTAATAAAAAATACCTATATACTTTAACTTAACAATAAGCTATGTAAGAATAACATACCAAGCGTGTGAAGTTTAACTTTAGATCTCAAAGGATTACAAACTTCCACATCATCATAATACAGCATCAGTTGCAAACATTTCTTATCCAGAGAAAACAATGGGTGATTTTTAAAATCTGATCCATCACAAAAATCACTGATTAATTGATCTGCTTGACTGTGGCCGTGCATAACCTTTGATTGTAAATTATTAATGGCACAATAATGCATAATTGCTTACCTCTTCGAAAATTAATGGCTGTTTTAGTAAAGCTTCAAGTGATTTGAGTAATGGAATATGGTACATATAAATGGGAGCGCATGTTAAGTGAGGTCTAGACATTTGATGTACAAGACTTGTCCTTCTGCCAAGTAGAATACTTTCGGGCTCCTATAACAGTTAGTGTAAGTTAAATTATTTAATCAAATATTAGCTAACCAAAAGATTCAGGTGGTTTTATAGAACTGATCCTGTAAATACTTCGAATGAAGTTGCTTGAAAGAATCAATTAGAAACGGATCTGAAAAGACTTCAAGTAGGCCAATAATATTCCACATAGTCAAGCCATTTCTTTGCAAAACTTCTGAAACATTCATATGAATATGAGTCATTATCTGCTGTAGCATAAGAGACATATCGCCAACAAGACCATCAATAGCAGTCTGAGATACTTTCCTCACTTCCTTCAGCTTAAGAAACTTTGCTATTTGATGATTTTGATGTAATTGCTGTGTCACTGATGTAGTCACAGTAACCATATCATTAGCATTCTCCAGTGAACATGCAATGGGAGATACAGGACTTTCAACTTCTGTTCTATTGTATCTCAAAGCACAAAAATCCAAATTCTCTCTGTGTTTTCAATACACATTTCTTGAATGAGTAAAAATTGGAATATATCCTTGAGCAACCGTCAATGCCAGAGTAAACACTGAAACGTGGATCAAAAGCATGAGACCCTGCCATATGCCTTAGGACTCCTATAAGAGAAGGATATGCAGCAGTACTTTCCATTGCAAATTTTCTATGTGCCACACATTTAAGTTTTAGCTTAGCCACACCTTAACCACACCTTTAACAGCTTAGCCACACCTTGCTGTAGCTAGCACATGGTCAGTTCAAGATGAAAGCTGTTATGGTGTCTTACCTTGAAAGGAACAGGATTGTTAAAACACCTGATGATTGTGATGGAAAAGAATTGGAATACCTTGAGAAAGAGTTCAAGGAGAAATTCTCATACCAAAGGGAACTTATCGATTACTATCTCTTTTCATAAAGGGAACTTATCGATTACTATCTCTTTTCATAAGTCTGACCCTGATTGGGAAGACTATGTTGAGATTGAAAAAGGCACTATTTTACATAACAAAGACAAACTGAAGGTTGTCGTGGTACCACAGATAATCTCTGCCCGTCAAAGTGCAGAGTCACCTATTCATGGTGATTGTGGTTCAGTTCAAATGCCAGGACTTGGAGCCCGTCACTATCTTTCATTTAGTACTCCATCTGGTTCTTTCAAACCTGTCTTTTGATACTCACAGGTTGCCTCGTAGAGTCGTTTGCCTATTATTAGTGATGATGAGGCAGCTAGTTCTTCGACTTTTATTGATCCTGAAGACATTTCTGATTTTGATACTGCTTAACCAAAGAAACAAAGTTGTTAAAGATGTAGATGATGCCATACCCCTTCTCAGTCCATACCCCTTGCCTTCTCATTATTCATCAAATGTGGAATCAGCACTAAAACAGGGCAGATTATGTCATGTTACAAGGCAAGCTTTTTTATCAAGTGTAGCATCTTCTATGCTTAGCTACAGAAGATATCCAACATACGAGGATTACTTCAACATTGCTCACACTATGATTCAAAAGTATCCATTCATGAAGTCACCTACTGGTTCTCTGACTGTAAGTTTTATCAGTTGAATTTTGATTTGTAGTAAACCAAGCTTATTGTCTTTTAGTCTATAAAATTTGGTTGCTAGTGTAATGGTAAAATAATTAAAAACTTTCATAAATACCACATAATGGGAAATTTTGGAAGGAGTTAAATTTGGCAAATTCAGCTTTTTGATAGCCATTTGTCAAATTAAAATTTGCCAATTACTAAAATTTAGCAATCTATCAAACTTAAGTTCCTCCCAAATTTTCTGCTATACTGTAATAACAATAATGATAATAAATAATTAATAACAATAAAACTTGTATTTTATATAAGACTTTTCTACATACACTTGCTTATTGTTATGCATATTCACAGGGAGCTATTATAACATCTCTAAGCTATTCCTATAAGGAGTTTGGAAGAGATAGAGAGAAGAAAAGGAAAAGCGCATCACCAAGCCCTCCTTCTGAAGTGTAGAAACTCCCAGGTAGTAGGATGAAGTGGGCTAACACAGTAAAAGCTGTTGTTCCATTAGGTTACTTTTAAACTATTATACACAATTCATGATATTGCTTATGTTTATAGGTAAAGATGAGGTCTCCTTTTTACATAAAAGATTTACAGTCAGAGCACAAGAAGACAATCATAATCCACAAGTCATGAATGAATTAATGGCATCTACATTTTCAATGAGGCAACAGGATATTACAGAGAACCCTCGTAGTGTTCAAACTTTATTTGAGAAGTATCCATTTTTAAATGATGTGCAACAGGTATACATGACAGATGCTATATGAATTACTATTCTGTTTTGTATATGCAGCTGATGTTGGAGATGAGCAGAATAGCTGATGATAAAGAATGGAATGTGAAACGAGAGACAAAATGGACTGACATTTAAATGAAAATACTAAAGCAGGCTACACTCGAAGCAGCACATCATAAGAAATTGAGGGAAAAACTTGAGGAGGTTGACACTGATATTTGTAAGTAATGTACATATTATATTGTTTGCTTAATGCATGCATGTGTAATATAATACTGGCTTCTATTATAGGTAACAATTCACTCATGGTGATAATTGCTATAGTTTATTTGCTGCCAGATAGGACAAAGCCAGACTGTGATAAGCTAATATGCCTGACAAATGTAAGATATCTCATTTAATAAATGCATTATTAACTACTTTTACTTCAATATAGGGAGCTACTAACTTGCTAACTATATCTGAAAAAAGGTAGCCACAGCCTCATGTTATTGTGACAGGAAACAAACTCTCCTGAGCAGGCCTTTCTTGTAGTTGATTGTCACTTGATGGGGAAATTTCTCTTGAAACTATACCACTGTACATTGTTGCAGCTTACTTTGTGTTCAACATTTGCTATATTGAAGGTTTGCCACAATGTTTTTGCTTTCTTTGAAGCTAATTTTTTCTCAGTTTCTTGTAATGGGCCTTTGGCAGCACTGAACAATATTTCGTTGTAACTATTAACTACTTTTGTTATTAACAACTGCTTATACTTATTGATTTTCTTTCAAGAAGTTCTTTACTCAACTGATAGCTGAACACACTCAAAGCGGTATATGTGAGACACTGAATTTGGTGTACTATGCTTTGGTGTTCATGATGCACCTAATGAAGTGTCTCTATTAGGACAAGAGTAGTACACTTTTGTGTGATGTGTAGACTTTTTTACAGTGTACTGGAAGAGAAGGCATGGTATGATGCAATAAAGATAGCAAAAGACAAGGAAAAGTATAGTGCTGATCTGTGAAAGAAAAAAGCTCAGGTGAAAAATAGTTTTAAGAAAGATACACAAAGAAAGAAAGAGCAAGTTAGTGAAAGTCACCTTAAAAATTCATCAATCCAACAAAGTAGAGAAAGAGCTCACTACAGGAAGAATCCTGCCAATAAGCCAGTATCTTCAAAGATCATTGCCAAAGCAAGGCATGTCCTCAATTCAATGGCAAAAAAGAACAATCGCTATTATACGTGAAATCTTTAAAAATTAAGGGAAGCAAGAAAGGCAAGATACATTTTGAGAATACCTAAGCAAGTGCATGTGTATCAATATATGAGAACGCTAAAGCAAGAATTGCAGCTTGTGGACAATGAAGTAGCATACCATTTTAAAAAACGTCACTCTTTTGCTCAAAGCTTCTCTTCAGTGAGTTTATTTAGCACTGCATGTGGATATGCTGCTTCAAGGCTGTTAAAATAATACATTACAACAGTGAAAACAGCGAGTGTCTAATTTTTTAGAGCTAGTAATAAAGTCAAAAATTTAGATTTAAAAAGCCTTGCTGACTTAGGCGATAATTTCTATGTTGCCAGTGGTGAACCATACTTTTATAAGACAGCATACAAGTACAAGAGATTTCAGAGTGGTAGAAACTCTCATGCAGCTGCTCGAATTATTGCTCAAGCAAAAAGAAATGACAAAGCAGCCCTTGCATCAAAAAGTGGTTGCATTGTTGATTTCATTACAGAAACAGATGATAGTAGTGAGTGTGATGAAATATCACACAAAGCTATTCCTGTTGACAATAATGGTCAATGCCATTATGCTGAATTTTATTAGTTAAAAAGTGGTGCTACATCTAAACAATGGAAATGCACTGATAATTGCAAAAAATTAAGTGAACACGCAATAAATGTCATTTTGAATGTTTTGCTGCATTCAAAAACCCATCAATATGCTGATGGACTTCTACACAATTAATCATGGCTGTAATGCCATGCGTTATTCAAAAAAATTGAGTTTGACCATGATGATGATGATGATAATGATGATGATGGTCAATTCAATGAATTGAGAAATCAGTCATAGCATTTCATGCTCTGGTGATAATTTTGAAAGTTGCAGTAGGCTAAGAATTCTCGGAGCAGCATCAGTTCATTATTTTATTCTCAGAGTATTGTTACGTCAAGTATATCGAGTACTTTATTGTCACGAGTCTATATTAGCTTTTAATTGTGAGCTAGAGGGAGGTGACTTTAAGCAACAGCTAAAACTTACAGGCATAAATAATTTTGACAGCCTTTTCAAAATGGACAGCAATGAGTGTTTTGGAAGTGATGCTTCCTCAGATTTTGCTGGTTTGAGAGATCCTGACCTTGAGGCTAAGCTTCATACTGAGCGTGCCAAAATGATTAGTAACTATGAAAAGGAAATTTTCATTTTTTTGACACTCCCTGTTGCAGTTGCAAGAGATTATTGAGACTTAAGACTATGTCTCAAATCACTTTTTCCGTTAACAATAATGTTATACTGCAACATCTGTGGCAACACATCAGAGCCAGTAATCCAGCCTATGACACTGACGTCTTTTATATCTGTGATTTTTGTAAGAAAGGATAATTAAAGATAAAAAGATGCAAGCAGGTTGTTTCCTAAATGGACTGCAAAGCGTTCCAGTTCCCAAAGAGCTGTAAAATTTAGATGCCATTAGCATGCAACTCATTTAACGTACAAAAGCGTATCAAACGATTGTGAGGCTTGCTACTTACACTGCCAAGGTGCCAGTGTACAATTCACTGAAAGTGTGTAAGGGTACTGTTTTTCTTCCTTTGCCCTTTCTCAAGACTGATAGAACTGTAAAAGACATTCAGAACGATTGCAACTTACCTGATTCTGATATGCATATACTTCTCAATGGAGTCCCTACCAAGAATAAAGTGATTTGGCAAAGTCTTGTGGACATCACTTATCTCATGGCTGCCATTACCACACTGAAGGAAATCAACTCGCTGTACAAGTCAGTGGATGATGACTCTCTTGATGAATCTGCTAAAAAGGTTGTAGAGGTCTTTAACAATACTACGGGCACTTTAGTCCAAGAAGCCACCAAGGAGGATATTGCTTCCTTTCAGTTGTACACCATCAGGCAGCTGGACAGTAAGCATAGTGGTGGTTCTGATATATTACATTATAAATTGAATGAAGTTATAGAAAGTCCATTGAACAATCGTCAAGAGCACCTTAATGTTATGTGTTTCCTGACACATTTTCCTACAGGAGAATTTGGTGCTCATCATTTCCGTAATGTCAAAATCAGCAATTCAGAGTACATAAAGTCCCGCCTTCTCAACAAAGATTCAGGGTACAGGAAGTGTCCCAGTATGTTTTTTTTTAATGTGGGAGAAGGAGTTGAGGGAGTTAAAAAGTGGAATTTACAACACCCTCAAGACCACATCCAAACATAGCATGTCTGCTGCTGATATGCTGAAGACACTCAACAGTAATTACTTGATGTTGGAAGCTAACCTCTCAACTGCACTTCAATCTGTTCGTGGAACTAAGAAGTTTTGGTTTAAGAAGAAAGGCGACCTTGACTGAATGGTCAGGCAACATGGATCTCCCACATTCTTTTGCACTTTCAGTTGCGCAGAATATGAGGCCAGGACATAATTGAATATCTCAGGAAAGTTAATAATGTTCCTGACTCATGATAATGGAAGACTATGTAATGAAGATCCTATTTCTGATTCTCATCAATTCTCTCTTAGATTTCATGAGTTCTTTTCACTGTAATTAGGAAGGGCCAGATTTTGGGCCAAGTGGAGCAATTCTATTGGACAAAGGAGTACCAGCAACCTGGTGCTCCTCATTATCATGTGCTCCTTTGGATACAGAATGCTCCTATTATGGGAAAAGACAAGCCTGAAGATGTTGTCAAGTTCATTGATGAGAGAATCACATGTCACATTCCTGACAGTGACACCTGCCCAAAATTGCATAAGTTAGTGACATCAAAGCTGCTGCATCAGTGTAGTGCTTACTGTAGAAGGAAGTACAAGTCAGGTGGTTAATATTTTCCAAGATGTAAGTTTGGTTATCCACGTCCTGTAAGGTCAAAAGCTACACTCTAGGATGTTACTAAAAATTTGAAAGCACATCAGAAAATATAAAACCTGAAACGAGATGCAACAGAAGTTAGAGTCAATGACTATAATCCGCTCTTGTTGCTCCTGTGGAAAGCCAATATTGATGTCCAATTTGTGAGTGAGGCATTCCTAGTACTAGCAAATTACATTACAGGATGCGTTACCAAAGCTGAAAAGAGTCACATGCAAGATGTATGGCAGGAAGTTAGTGACAATCAAAACATTTTCAGTCGACTTTGGAGCTTTGGTATCAAAGCCCTACGCTCTAGAGAGGCAGGGCTTTACAAATCAAGTGATCTTCTCGTGGGAGATCATCTTGCTGAAAAATCAGTCACTGTTGTGTGCATTAGCGTGTGCCAGCCTCAAAACAGAACATGTAGCATTGTGAATTATACTCAACTACAGCATTTAGCTACAGCAGATCCAAAAAATCATAATTTATTGCATGTTAATCTTAATGATACCTCTTATGTTCAGAGACCAGTAGAGCTTGAGGATTTGTGTCTTTATGAATTTGTTGCCACTTGTGACTACTATAGCAAAGACAAAAATGGAAAAAGGACTTACAGAGAACTGCAAAAATGACGCCTTCCTGATCATTGGATTTATAACCCAAAAAAGGAAGATGAACGAGAGAAATATTGCTACTCAATTATAGTCCTTTTTGTTCCCTTCAGAGATGAGGCTGATCTCCTGCAAGACAATGAAACAGCAGAAGAAGCATTTGACTGTCTGCTGGCTGACAATGAAAATGCAACCTCCCATCATGAAAAATGCAACTGCAAGTGAGGTTCAAGGTTAGACAAATTAATGAGGCCAGAGATGCTGCACAGGTACAGCCTGAAGAGCTGAAAGATGATGGCCTCATGGTTTGCGGTGAAGCAGTGTCTGCCCTGCAAGATGTTGCTGATCTTAATCAAAATTCTGGCCTGAGTCTCGCAGAGAGAGAGTCCATGCTAAATTCTGATCAGAGACGTGTATTCAACCACATTAAGCAACGTCTACTTCATCAGATTCATCATGAATGTTGGCAGTAGTTTGTGCAATGATACTAGACGAATCAGTACATTTGTTAGTGGTGTTGGGGGATCAGGAAAGTCATTTCTTATAGCTGCTGTTAAAGATCCTGTGCACAGTCTCTGGAAAACTGAGGACATAAAGTGTGCTATTGCTGCTCCTTCTGGTTTGGCAGCCTTCAATGTAGGTGGAGTCACAATGCATAGACTGTTTTGATTACCCGTTGAACACAACAGTAGGGGTGCTGATTATTGGGCTGTGTCTGCAGAGGTACACAAAGTGATAAAGACCTCACTTTGTAATCTGAAGCTGATCATAACTGATGAGTTTTCAATGGTATCAAATCTGAACCTCATTTACATGCATTTGCGACTTGATGAGATTTTCAGTGGGGCAGATGCCTACTTTTGTTGTAAGAATGTACTGCTGGTTAGTGACATACTCCAGTTGCCTCCTGTTAATGCTGGTCATGTTTTCCAAAACATGACTCAAAATTCAATTCTCAATAAACTTGAGAGTACTAATGCCTTCAACACCTGGAGAGAAGTAATTGTTTATGACGAACTCACAATCAATGAGAGACAAAAAAGTGATGTCGAATTTTGTAATATGTTGTACAGTGTCAGGTGTGGATTTCCCACCAATAACACAATCCATGTTCTTCAACAACGGGTGCTTCAAGGGCCTGTCTCTAAAAAATTTATTGAAATTCAATGACAGGACAAGGTGCCTGTTTGTCTTTTTTCCACCATAAAAGATTGCAAGGATTTTATGACGAGATGTTAGGCTTACTTAAGTCCCCAACAATCACAATAAAATGTGTAGATGTCATTGATGTGACATCTGGTTTCAATGAGTGGACCGAAAGAGCGAAACGAGCTCTAAAGAAACTAGATAAAGTCTACAACAATACTGCTGGACCTGTGAGTAAATTGACAATTGCAGTAGGAGCCAGAGTTATGTTGAGATGTAATATTGACACAGCATCTGGCTTGGTGAATGGTGCCATAGGAACTGTATTGGCCATCACTTCAAAACGAGTCAAAGTACAATTTGATAACAGAAATGAACCCTATGATGTCAAGAAAGTGAATTGTAAATTTAGTGTAATGAAATGTATTCATATATTTAGAGCACATTTCCCTTTAATACTATCTTTTGCTATAAATATCAAGGACTCTCTTTGGACTGTGCTATCATCGATTTGTCTGATAAAATTTTTGCTGATAAAATTTTTGCTGATGGTATGGCATATGTAGCATTGTGACATGTCGGATCACTTTCCAGTGTGCATTTAGTAATTTTTAATCCAAATTCCATCAGTGTGAGCATTGAAAAACTACCTCAGTATGCAATTCCTGCAACAAAGGCACTAAAATGTGAACTTAAAGGTTCCATTGACATTGATATTGGAAAAGCCATGTCCAGCAATAGTAAAGTTTGTCTGAAGAGGATTTCACTATCTGTATGCCCAGTAGTAGCCAAAAAATTTGCTACAGCACAGTCTGTTTCGTGTAATAAGGGGTCTGTAGATCTTTCTGCTCAAAAAGCAGTGTTCAAGGTAACTGTGAAGAGAAGTTCATCTTCTGTGACTCCAGCAGTAGCTAAGAGACCTTGCCCCGGCAGTAATGATGATTGCTTAGTTTATGAAGCTAAATCGGCACCTCGGCCATCAAGCACTATTCGTTATGACCCTACCAAATCTTGGTCCAACTGGGTATACAATCCTGTTGGAATTGATAGGCAAAAATAAATTCGTCAGAAATTAGGTTTACGCTTTTATGCTCACAATGGTTTGACACACAGAGGACCTCATGTACAGCTCAGTTGTCCTAACATTCAAATATGTATTCCAATCAGAGGTAATGGAAATTGTTTCTTTAGATCAATTTCCCATATCATTACTTGAAATCAACAGCAACATAAGGAAATTCGTTACATAGTGGTGGAATATTTAAGAGCAAATTCTCATTTGTTCATCTATTGCACATGGTATGATGGAAATGCTCCTGATACCCTAGCAACAATTAACTTCTACATTGAGAGGTCCAGAATGGCTAGAGACAGAAGTTGGGCTTCAGCTTTTGAGGTATATGCTGTAGCGCATTTACTGAAAACATCTATCTTCAACTTCAAGGATGAGTGCAGGTGTGGCATTAACAATGAACAAAGATGTCAGTGTCAACCTGTGGAGTACATTAATACAGCTGGATTGTTCCACTTTCAATGGTTGGCCAGCATGAGCAGGATTTAAGTGATGCACCAGCTCTCTACCTCTATAATCCACCAAATCATTTTGAGACCGTAACAGATCTAATGGATTAAATCAAATGTGTGCCAGTCATCAGCACATGATTATACATTAAAAGAAGGAATACACGTGCCACTAATAATATCACAGAAAAAATGTCCCCTTTCTCAATCAGCAAATATTGCAGGGTTGACTTGAGAATTCGTGTGTTGATGAATGTGAGTATAATGATGACATTAAAAAATCAGCATGTTGAATTGTCCCCTAGCATAGCTGCTACCAAGTACAGAAGTCATTTTGTTTAGCAAGAGAAAGGTCAGATGTATTCCCAATATTATGAAATTATTTAATTTTTTTTTGTTGTTGTAGATCATTATTTTGTATACGTAACAAGACTTACATCAAAGACAAGTATAGTAACATTTTAATTTAACAGAAGGTACACCAATTTCAGTTAATTATCATCTATTTTCCTTTCACTGTAGATCAATAAATTTTAAATCAAAATCAACAAACTGGTTTTGTGGTGGATTATCAAAGTTTCTACATAGCACAAGGAAATCATTATGTATCAGAAAATGTAATGAAATTGGAGTGATTTTGGAGCCAAGTTTTAGAAATTTGAGGTAGACTATTCAGGGTACATCTCTTCTTTTATTAAATGTATACATGCATTTATAAATGATAGTTAATTTAAATTTTATTTTCCTTCTTAAACAAGAAGGTGAGGTATAACAGGCGGTGCCCTGGGCATGGTGGTTTTCCATTTTTTACACGTGTTAAAAATGTCCCAAATGGTGTTGGTTTTATGAAGAAACGCGCTAGAAGAGAGGGTTTTTGTTTCCAAATGGAGCTGAATTTTGGTCAAAGGGAAGAGAAGGATCATTTTATAGCTAGGCTTGTTCGACTTAAGGGGTCTTTAGCTACTAAGAGGAGACGGGCTGTTGACAACATGGAACTGCTGTCTGACTTGCTTGATCTACCCGAAAAGGAGGACTCTGATGTTCAGTCACACGACACAAGTAGTTCTTCTGCTATGCTGAATATCTCAGGTAGTTATATTATGTTTAAATTAGTGATGATATTGAATAAGGTATATACACTGGTGATGGGGATGAAGAGCAGCCATTGTTTGTGTGTCAGGGATCTGCTTTTGAGGATTTGGTTTTGGGACTGACACGTTGGTGTACGTGTGGCATGATTGACCGAAAGATGATGAGTAACAGACAGGTATCTTAGAGTATTCTTTCATAATTTATTTTTGTTGTTATTATTGTTACAGTTCGGTCACTTGATTTGTGCTGAATTTCAATGTCAGTCACGCAATTGAAAGGAATGGTG
>NW_003546242.1:710858-715510 GCF_000090795.2 Amphimedon queenslandica | reverse complement strand
GAAGAAGTGTCAATATGTGAGGTTCTTGATGATGAAGATGATGAAGACATTTTTCTGGATGGCAATGGGGTAGTTGAGTTAAATGATGAACACGAAGACTATTGAAGTATAATTGCAACTGTTATTGATTTCATTGTTTCTTGCTACATTTTCTTAATTTTGAAGTGTTGAGATAAGATTTTTGTTGATATGTACATCACTTATGATACGTAGGTGATGGTTGTCAGCCCCACAAGTTATACAGGATTGGACGTATTTATGAAAAGGAATTACATGTATAATGGAAAAAGCCACTTTTAAAATCAAACTAACAATTAATTAATAATTTTATTATTAGGACGGCTGGAAGTCTGTGTACAGGACACCTGGTAGATTGGGGTAGCGTCTTCTCAGTTCCTATTACACATAATTATTTATGAGTCAGACTTATATCATTTTATGACTTACAGTAACAATGCACACAGGCATTACCTCCCTCCTGTCATCACTGGAGGTGAAGGTCTCCTTGAGTGCCACATACTGAGGTTCCTCCCATACTCGGAGCCTCGCCAGTAGTGACCAGAACTTCCGGTATAGGGAGTACCTTTTATTGGCATTGGAGAGACTGGGATCAGCACTGCCTTGAGCCATGACCAGTGGCGGATCTGGGCCCGGGCCTAGACGGGCCATGGCCCGGGCATCAGAAGTCAGTAATGAGATTCATTAGATGCAATGTAAACAATTCCCTGCCTCAAGTTTTGATAAAGCAAACCACAAGCCACACCAGAGTACTTACAAGTGCTTGAAGAGCATTATAAGCACAGCATAGATGAGGAAATTGTTGAAACCCATCATAAAAATGGCCAAAAGATGCATAACCATAAAATAACTGGTTAAAAAGTGGACACACCCACTTCCTGGCCCTACCATTAACTTGCACCCAGATCCGCCACTGGCCATGACAGTGGTTTTTCAATGACACATGGCGTCAGGTGGCAGTGCGGACATGCATTGTCCACGACAAGTACTGAAGGCTCGTCACCATCCCCGTATCCATTCAGCCCGATAATAATAATTATTGTTATTTATTTTTTAGTAAATATTTTTAATTATAGATTTTTAAATTTACTTCTCCCAGTGGACCGTTGAACATTTTCACTGCTTGGTCTGCCAGTCATAGGACGTGGATGAGGGAAAAGACCCAGGGGTCTTGTACTGGAACCACTAGCTGAAAGTGATGGCTGACTGCTGCTGGTAGTTGTTCTTTGTGTGGTGGTGCTGGTGAGGGCTACATGTTCACCACTAGCCTGTATAGCCTGCCTGACAGCTTCACTGACAGCCTGTGTTAGGCTGTCAGACACATCTTCAGAATATATGATATGAATCTTGAGGAGAGAAAACATTTTGAAGATATAAAATTTGATAATTTTTTGACTTCAAGTAAACTATACCATTTTGCTCATGGCCATGCTGTCTACATGTGCTTGTGGGTTTATGGCCTCGCCTTTAAAAATTTTTATTTTATTTTGGTGTGTTATGCCACTGATTGAACCATGATAACAGCCATGCCTTTGCGGTAGCCATTTTGTCACTTTCAAATGTGGCAGCCATATTGTGCCTAGGGCACCTCTTTTTATACTGTGATCAATGGAAACAATTTCATGACGTTGCGTGAATGGTTTTATATAGTGCACCTTCTTGTTTAAGGATGTTAGTTCCATTTTATCAGACAATACCGTATAAGGGTTAAAATTCTCTGGAAATGAATTTTGCTAATTTTGCGCTTTCATTAAATTCAAGAAATTAAATTCCACAAAAGGACTAGGATAAATGGCTGCAGAGGATAAGATTTTCAACAATTTATACCAATAAAATAATCCTTATACGGTATCTTCTAATTTTTTTTACTTTTATAGGGTCATTTTAAATTTCTAAAATTAGAAGTATCAAAAATTTACATAAAGTTTTTTATATCAAACTTCAGTATTAAGGTTCAATACGTAATGCTTAATTGTTAATAATATGAAATTATTAATTTTGTAGGAAGTTTTAAGCAATGGCCAAAAGCCTCTGTTATTGTCTTGCAAAAATAATTGAGTACTGTTTCTGTAATTTGTCTAAAAATTTGTCATCAATGTTTTGGGGCAGGTAATTTTGAGAAGGAAATTTTAGATGTCAAACGGAAATAATTAAGCCAAAATAATTCTTTTCGACGAATTTACATGGTGGTGCGTGAGTGTCATGAAAGTCTGCCAAGTCACTGCTTACCTGCCACTTCATTGCCATTGAAGATGAATGTAGAGAATCCTGATGAAATTAATACATATGGTAAGGATATTTTTCGTGACAAAGTTTAGATTACTTTAAGTACTATTTCTCCTAATTAATTTTTTTTCTCAAAATTTCAGTGCCAAATTTTTAGAGACATTACGGTTTTACATTTTTATTTTAATTTCTTGTTTTCTTAGGATTTTGACATGGATCAGAAAAATATTGATAAATTCATCTTTAATACTTGGTCACAATAATGAGGTAAGATCATGTACAGTAGTAAGCAGTCCCTTGTAATTTATGTCATTACCAGTAAATCGACTAATTATTGGGTGTCTCCATTCACTGGACTGGAAGAGTGGACTGGACTACTGTACTGGAATACTGGACTCTAATTTTTCTGCCATTGATTACTTAAAGTAATACATTATTATTATTACGATTATTATAAAACCACGCCCATTTTAGTTACAGCCGCCCAACGTCAACGTGACAGTCACTGGCACTCATTTCAGTCATTTGCCCTTCGGTGCCTCACTTTTTATAGTGGTTTTTATTTGTTCTTGCTGTCTTTGTCTCCAGTTTTGTGCCTTATGTGGCATCTGTATATTAGTAGTAGCTATATATGGTGGCATCTTTCACTTCTCACGGAAGACTCACGGTTTTACGGTACTTTGCTATGGTACGTTCCTCACTTCAGTTGTCACTCACTCTATATATTCTTCTCATAGGGATGGCGCAGGTAGTTATGTAAAATTGAAGCACCTGTAATGATTTACTGTTATTTAGGCAGCTGGCTCTTCCAAAGAACTTGCAATTGTTGTTGCCGATAGCGATGATGAAATAGAGTCTCATGGGTCAAACTCAACAGTCGGTCTGAGTCCATCCTGTTTTTTCTTGCTTGAGCTAGACTACAATAATTATAGTGATTTTTTGTTGCATTATGTTAACCACTACAATGATTTTAAAAATGGACATGTTAAACTGAATTGTGCTAAAATAGATAATAAATACATGTAGGTAAGTGTATTTTTTAACTCTAAATGGAGTCTAGTATTCGAGTCCAGTAGTCCAGTCCACTCTTCCAGTCCAGTGAATGGAGACACCCCTAATTATTATACTTTAATTTTGTAGATACAATCCTATTTTTAAAAACATTCTCTTGCTTGGTATTCTTTATGTCAATTTACATGTATGTTTTATGTTCCTGTATCTGTGTAATTATCTATTACTTTTTTAAAGATAATGTTGAATTTTTACAGCGATGATTGCAGAGGATGCACCAAGTTGTGGCATATTGCACAACAAGTGCTCCCTAGCATAGCTGCTCTCTTTAAACAATATTCGAGCTCTGAAAATTGTGAGTACTTTGAAATTTTATTGTTTAATTATTATAATCATTTAGATTTTCTTTATTGCTTACTTCATTGCACTGCTTAGCTTTCCTTTTAGGCAAAATACATGTATATTGTAAAAGCAAGTCAAGTCATTAATTGTGTTGAATCATAAATTGATATTATTCATTTCATTTAAATAGAGGTAATGTCAGAGGCCAGATACAATCTTTGGAAATCATGAATAGTGATAACCAAAGTAAAATGACATGTACTTTGAATAATACAATAATAACGTTTACACAAACCCAGCAACAGAGGAGAGACATTGAAGATTAAAAATTTCTTCTAGTACTGCATATCAAGAGTACATAATATTAGGGAGAGTGTCCAACGCACCTATAGTAGCCTGATACATCACGGCGTATTGTTTACCTCAGTATACTCCTTAATATGCAGGAGTTTACTATTCACAGCATTAGCACTATTAACACGATGGTAACTTAATAATTTTTTATTATAAGTGTGGGAGGGAAGATCACGTGATTAAAAATGGACGTCACAGAGAATGGAATATTTGAAGTGTACAAGACCGTAAGAAAGTTAGAAGAGTATACAGTGGCAATATGTGACTTCAGTGGTGACCAATGTTTACTGATAAGTCATAAGAAGCTCTACAATCACTTTCCATTTGGAATGGCGAGTAGGTGTCGCATTTCAGTCACTTCAACAGAATATGTTGTTCATATCTTGATGAGAGAGGTTGAAAGAGGAACTTTGAGCCATTCTTCTTGTGTTAAAGTTGTTGACATGCTATGTATGAAGTACAGCACTACCTCACAGAT
This sequence comes from Amphimedon queenslandica, assembly GCF_000090795.2. NCBI lineage: Eukaryota > Metazoa > Porifera > Demospongiae > Haplosclerida > Niphatidae > Amphimedon > Amphimedon queenslandica. Next base: position 711,081 of record NW_003546242.1, on the reverse strand, counting down.
TGGTAAATTTTGTCCTGGATTAAGTCGAGTCGAGTATGACAACTATAGAGATAGAATTCGATTTGATCTGAAAAGTGTACGTATAACTCTGGAACCTTTTCACCGTATTGATTCAAGCAATTGTTTGATGTGGACAGAGCTTGGTCGAATTAGCTGCCCCTTCTGGTCTTCTAATGACAAAATTCGATTCATCTGTTTCATTCCTTACTTCTTCTTCACTTTC
>NW_003546242.1:707741-709736 GCF_000090795.2 Amphimedon queenslandica | reverse complement strand
CAAATAAACAATACGCCGTGATGTATCAGCCTGCATAGGGCTGTTGGATACTCTCCCTAATATTATGTACTCTTGTGCATATTAGTCCTAAAGAAGTGGTACAATCAAGACAATCTGAACAAATCTTTCACTGTAACCATGCAGGCCGTCTTATGTGTCTAGGTTCGGTTATTCCATATTGTTAATTGACAATTTTATTTATTAGGATTTTCGGTACAATGTTACACAATTAATGCTGGTTAAGTTTGCCTTCCCATGCCTCCAGCGAGTTTGTTGAAAAAATTTTACTTCATTAACATTTTGTTTTATTGCTAAAGCTAAGATGTGCTACAATAATTTTTTATTGATGATTATTATTAACTTTTCAGTGTAATAGTCTCCACCTTTGGAAGGGAGTTTTAACGTAGCCAACAGGCCAAGTCTGGCTACGCGAGATGAGACTGTAGCCATATGCTTACTCAATATGGCGCCAGGCCTTCTTTGTACATGGCAACGAAAATAGCTTGCTTCTCAGCATTTAACTGTTGAGTGATCATTATCAATAACAGTATATATGTAATGTTCAAATAATATAGATATTGTGACAGTTTTCGGAGGATTTCCTGGAATTTTAAACTTCACCACAGCTGGAGGTTTGTGTGTACTCTCGTTTGTACTAGCAGAATCAGTACTATACTTCTCCTTCAACAATTTTACTTTAGCGAGACGTGTCTAGCAGCCTCAGCAGACACTGGTTCTTGTAGAGGTGACAGCGGGACTTCAAAAAAAACTATCACATCCTGACTGCTAAGTTCCAAGGTTTCCACCTCCATCCCCTCCTCAGGAACAGCCTCATCACCCACTGTTGTATCATGTGTTTTGTTTGTCAATGACATTGTAATCCGTCTCTTTATTTTCATTCTGTGGGTCCGTATGTGCAACTTCATTCTCTGATAGTGAACATGTTATAAATACAATTACTGTAGCTACTAAACTCACCACCATTCATTTCTAGGGACATGATCTGTTCAATTTCTGGATACTTTAGGTCAAGTAACTCAAGGACCATCTACGTATGTGTAACGTAAATCCTTAAATAGAAGCCGCATTCGAATAAACGCCGTGGTAGCAATAGAATTAAACTGTAAATACGCAACACTAGCCCAGGAGTGACTCAGTAGTCTAGTGGATAAAGCCTGAAGTTCCAGAAGTCAAAAGCATGAGGTTACGGGTTGGAATCCCACTCTGGGCTGAATTTTTTTTATATATTTTTTTGAGATCCAAATACCATTTTAGGAAATAGACGCCCGGGCTTTTATTAAGGAAATATGGTATGTATATAGATGCTGTAACCGCAGCACCACCGAACATTAAAACAAGTAAGTTAAGCCTAGTTCAGAATGCACACGCAAGACGGCTGCGTGCTCTTGCGTACCAATGCTACGTTTGCGTGCTAAAATTATGAACTACAAAACCGGTGCGCAATTGCCGGCACGGATGGAGACGTAAAGATAGAGCTGGTTCTATTTCTGCATCCAACGCGGAACATACAACCAATCAAATCACACAGTACACGTGGTTACTTGTGACAAAATGGCGGTAGAAGAACATCAAGACTATATGTGTAATGAAAAGTTGATTGAAGCTGTCAGATCACATACATGTATATGGCAAACTAGTTCAAAGTATTACAAAGATTTAAAAGCAAAAGAAAACTCATGGAAAGAAATTTCTAAACAGGTAGGCAATAATAATAATATATAATAATTTGGGTGTTTAAGTTGTTAATAAAGCATCCTTTTGCCAGGTTACCAGAAAGGATGATGAGGAGTCCAGAAAGGAATGCATAAGACGCTGGAAACTGCTAAGAGACAGATATGTAAGGGAGTGTAAGAAGGTAAAAAAGCCTACTGGCACAGAAGGCCCTCCATATACACCAAAGTGGGATTTATATGAATCACTATCCTTCTTGCGTGATGTTGTACGACATCGACAGTGAGTATATATATATATATA
>NW_003546242.1:701860-706859 GCF_000090795.2 Amphimedon queenslandica | reverse complement strand
GTTTCTCAGCAGGGCTCACTTCGGGACGATAAGGAGAATAATAATGACGACGAGCTATCAATGGCTCTATCGTAAATAATAGATACTATAAAAGCCAGCATCTAATATTTTATGGTACAAACCATGTTTAAGAGATGATCAAACCGCTCCTTGGACATTCTAAAGTATCTGAAATGACTTTCTGGATCATTAAGTCTCATCTCTTGAACAAGATTGTGGTAATCACCATATTTCTGCCATCTTTGAAAAATTTCACGGACCCACACACTTCTTTTCTTTTTTCTACACAGTCTTCTTCTCAAATAAAGCAACAAAATCACTAGTTCCATGTCATCGAGCGACTCCATTTTCGTTTGTAGGTGGAGTCTACAACACCCATATCCATTAATTAAAGGTATTTACGAGACTATGCACTTGTTGACAGTAATAAATAATGAATCATGAAAACGCAGGTGTACACGTTTTGCATTAGCGCAGTAGTAAGCGCAAACGATCACCTTTTGAATTCTGAACCCAGCTTAAGTTATATTGCAGCTTTAGATTAACATGTAGTTTCGAATGAATACTTGTCATGCTTTCTTGATTTATTGTTCACAGCGACACATGTTACAAGTGACTGTTATGCCAATTACTATCTTTTAGAGAGTGTAATGTATATCTTCATTGTTTAGAATGCACCCCAAAAAGGGCCATACCTTAATACTGTACCTCCCATTCTGCAAGAGCAGTGGCTTGCTAATGAAAATTATTAGTGTGAAAGTGATTTCTGTGTCAACGTCATTTCTTGTTAAGTCTTTAGTTTTTGCAAAGCCTTCTATCTAATTATAATGTCACATTATTATGGCATTGCGTACAACAAAACAGTTAATTAGTTATTACATAATACCACTTGCACATAATGCAACCCAGCACAAAAAATAGCAGTGCATAATAGCCTCAGTACTCAACACACATGCATGATTACAAAACCACAATCACAATGTGTTTTCAGCTGATCAAAGCTTCAGAACCTATCGAAGATAATCAAAAATCTTATCAGAATTGTTTTATGCTATTGTTCTATTGATTTGCACCTTTTTCATCATATTTTTGCCTAAGATTGATTAGTAGCTACTGCTGATTATTGTCATACCTTTCAGTAGCTTGCAAGAAACACATGTGGTACACATAATCCATTTATATTTGTATAATGTTCATTATATTGCCATAAAAGTAGCCTAACCACTTAATGAGGCTGTAAAACCAAAACTTGGACCATGCATCCATTCCTATGGCATTCATGGACCACATACAGCCTAACAGTGAGCCCACAATTATGTATGCCCACCTTGCATGAAGTCACGTAGAGCACACTTAATCCAACCCAACTATTTTGATAAGCCTTTTAAACCAATGTTGCATAATGTATGTAGCCATATCTAGCAATCCCTAAACCACGCTGTAAACATAACTCCCATTTGAAGACTTTGTGGTCCTATTGTACCTGTATACTTCTTATACTAGACAGCATACCATGATATTACTACAGTACATTCCTAACTCTATGCAGTATTATATATACTCACGTGCCATAAACCACAGCTAAAGCAAATATATTAAGCTATGTAGCTACATGTTCATTTACCTCTATGTCATCACCGTCATGCCTTTTCATGCATGCATTGACATAATTGATGCATACAATGGCAAATTAACAGATTTACAATAATGACGCTAGACGTGCCCACTGTTGATTTTCACTGAAAAGTGTGGGTCAATTGACCTTTTAAAGGATGCTTTACTTAAGAATTAAGTCAAATCCTACCCAGTGTCAATTTATCTTCAGGCCTTGCATCATCATTGTAAACAAGCAAAGTACATGGAGCTATTGAGTTATATTAACCTCTGTGCCGTTACTGTCATGCCTACATTGACCTTAATAATACATACATGTACCAATATGTTATGGCCGGTTTATAATATGACACTTACCCAGCCCATTGTTAATGTTTTATTGCAATTGTGTGTGAATGGACCTTTTGATGCATGCTTTACATTAGAATAGAGCCAAATCCTATTGTAACGTCAGGCCTAGTGTCATATTGTAAAGCAACCTTAAGTGATGCACAGATACAAATAAATTTGTATCAGGTTTTCTCCATTGATCTCTTTTACTATCAGTTATGGTGCTTCAGAGGAAGACTCTTTTTTTTAAATGTGAAAATAGCCAAAGCTAATAAAAAGAAGAGTAGGAAATAGAACAGAATTAAATGATATAGAGATAATGAGACTAAACAAATGAGTTAATGAATCAGAAGTGAAATTCACTGTCCAAATAAAATTTTATGTAAGAGATTGAGGTTCATTGTTTTACTTTAGTTGGGAGAGAGTTTCAGAGCTTTATAGTTGAGGGAAGAAAGGAATGTAGATAGGAGGATGTACGTCAAAATGGGATGGCATAGTTTTGAGGACAGTAATGATGGAGAGACATTGGAGGAGGGGGAGAATGTTGAGTCAAAGTAAGGGTAGAGTGAATGAGACCATTATTTATTTTAAAAAACATCACGATCTTAGCTCTTTGTTGAAGGTGTGCCAAGGTACTTAAGTTGAGAGAGGAGAGATCAGTGTAGGGGGCGGACCAAGATTTTAGGATCATTTTCAGAGCCAAGTGCTGTACTGATTCTAATGATGAGGAAAGAGAGGTTGAGGCATGATCCCAGATTGAAAAACCGAGCCATACTCAAGTACAGGACAAACTATTGTGGTGTAGAGGGACAAAAGGGTTTTTGAAGAGGAAAGAGAGTAGAACTATCAGTAGGTTAAGCCTATTAGGCATTTAGCTCTTTTGATTATGGTGGTTATGTGTCTAGACCATGACAGATTGCATGAGAGAATTAGGCCTAGATACTTAACAGAATAAACTCTTTCAAATGAGGTACAAGACAAGAGCAGTGGGGGGAGAGAATCAAATAAAGACTGAGACTTTAGGGAGAAGAACATATACTTAGATTTTGAAGGGTTTACGGAGAGACAGTTGGAGGAGAACCAGGAGGTGATGATGTCTAGGTCAGATTGAAGAGGCGCAAGATCATATTGAGGAGAAAGAGTGTGAAGAAGGAGATCATCTGTGTTTAAGAAAATTTTAGGGTTAGGTAAGTGTGGGAGAAGATCAAGATCATTAACAAAAAGAACAAATAATAATGGACCTAAAATGGAGCCTTGTGGGACACCCGAGGACACAGGAGATGGAGGGGAGGTAGAATCACCAACACTGAGACCGGTCAGAGAGATAGGAGAGGAGCCAGTGTAGAATGTGAGGAGGAATGCTGAGGGACTGGAGTTTGGAATCAAAGGCCTTTTTGACATCGAGAAAAACACCAGAGTGAAGAACCGGGGTCAAAAGTAGAAAATATATGTTGAGTAGCAGCAGAGAGAGCAGTAAGGTAGAACGATTGGGGAGAAATCCAAATTGAGTTTCAGAGAGGAAGTTCATTGAGAAGAGATAGTCCAGTAGAATGTCCGATACAAGCCTTTCAAGAAGTTTGGAGATTAGGTTGAGGAGAGAAATTGGGCGAAAGTCCGATGGAGATGAGGAGGGACGTGAAGTTTTAGGTATTCGGATAACACAGGAGTTCTTTCAAGGAGAGGGAAAGGAACCAGTGGAGGTAGAGAGATTGAAGATAAGTTTAAGGGGTTCAGAAATAGAGCAGGCAGTGGATTTGAGCAGGAGATATGAAATTCCGTCAGGACAAGGAGATGTACAAGTAGGGAGAGAAGAGATGAGACGTGAGACAGATGCAGCAGTACACAGAAGATCATCGCTACAGACCAAGGAGAGATCTAGAGGGGCAAAAATTGGGGGACCCGGGTCGACAGTAAAAAAGTTGAAAAAGCCTGGTTGAGAAGATTGGCTTTACCAGGGCCATCTGAGATAAGTGAGCCAGAGGGAGATGTAGGAGGAGGGACTGAGTCCTTGTTTCATCAAAGAGAACGTACATAAGACCAAAATTTCTGAGGTGAGTGGGAGATGGAAGTGAAAAATTGTGATTTAGATCGCTTAACCTCATCAGCAATAGCATTGCGTAGAGAACAATAATCAAACCAGTGTGAAGGAGAATTGGAGACAGCAGCTCAATGAAACAGTTTACGCCGGTGCCTTATTTTATGGAGAAGAGGTCAGGAGAGCCAGGGAGGGAGAGGTTAATCAGAGACAAACTTAGATGAACATGCTCATTTATAATCTGGAGAAAGATGGAGGTGAACTTAGAGCAGGCAGTGTCAAGTCTTGGAGAAGTGTGGATGACCAGTCTATGGCATTAAGAGAGTCATTGATAGCATTGAAGTCTGCCTTGTGATAGAGCCAGACTTTTCTGCGGGATTGACGGTGACAGGGAGGAGGTTTGAATGAAAAAGAGAGTGAGATGATTGTGCAGTAATCAGAAGAACCAAGAGGGGGAGTAACAGTGGCAGAACCATGAGCTCAGCGAGAGACAAAGACAAGATCGATGATTGAAGGGGATCCTGAGTGAGAATAGTGGGTAGGTTGTGTGACAATTTGACTCAGGGAAAAAATGGATGAAAAAGACATAACTTGATTAAGGATAGGAGCTTGAGTTGCCTACATTTGTTAAAATCGCCTACCAAGATGCTTTTAGAAGTGAAACCAGGCCCAAGGGAAGAAAAAGTGTTAATATAATTTTTGACAGCAGTAGCTGAGATGGGAGGTCAATAAAAAGAGCACACATGAAAGCGTTGAGAGCAGACACTAATGCTAACAATTAACAGTTCTAGGGAGTGAGGCGGAAGCTGGAAGACTGAGGGCTGGAGACAGGACTTAGCATAGATAGCAACACCACTGCCATGACGAGAGCAGTCAAGGCGGAAGAAAGAATATCCGGGAATATTTAGTTCCGAGGACAAAACTTCAGGGCAGAGCCAAGTTTCAGAAACACAGATAATATCAGGGGAGTGAAGGAGAGCAGCAGAGATGAGTGGGTGAAAGTTTGCAACTATACTACGA
>NW_003546242.1:688405-701702 GCF_000090795.2 Amphimedon queenslandica | reverse complement strand
AGGAGGGGAGGAAGTGTTATGGGTTGGAGAGGATGTAGAGGGAGGGAAGTGAGGAAGAAGGAAGGATTGAGGGGTTGGGAAAAGGGGGAGGAAGAGTTATGGTTTGGAGAGGAGGTGGAGGCAGGGATGAGGGAAGTGAGGAGGAAGTGTTAGAGGGAGGAGGAGCCTTTGGAGGGCGGCCAGATGATAAGAAAGAATTATGAGGAGGGGGAGGATGCAGGGAGGCTGAAATGATGCTGGTTGAGGAAGAGGTAGCCAGAGAGTTTAACTTAATAGAAATATCTGTAAGAGATAGGCGAATGGAGGCAAGCTCATCCTTGACAAACACAGACTGCTGCGAAAGGAGTTTGACTGACTTGGTGAGACAGCAAACAATATTGTTAACTTGAGACAGGTTGGATTGAAGTGAGACAACTTGGTGGTATAGGTCTCGGGCACAGAAAGGACAAGCAAATGGGAATGTAGAAGCTACTGAACGGGAGAGGCCAACGCACTTTGAGTGAAGCCAGTTACCACACTCTTCATAGGCCAGCATGAGACCTGACTCAGAGTTGTTCTGGCAGACACATCGGATGGCGTCTTGAGACTTAGTAGGACTGTTTGGAGAATCGCTGAGGGGCTTACAGGAAGAGGCATCCAGAGATTGTGGCTTGGGAGACACGTGGTCAGGAGAAGGTTGAGTAGTATCACTAGATGAGGTCGTTTTGGGTGACTTAGACTGCTTCAAAGGAACCTTATAAGTTGAAGAACGCTTACCAGTAAGTGGAGTTAAGGAAGGGGGGAAGACGACACTTTAGATTTTGAAGAAGTGGAGCCTAGTTTTCCACGCGCCATCGCCATTTTTTATTTCAGGCTACTCTTCACGTCCTACAATATTGCTTCTGTATTTGTTATAATCCATCTCATTTTAAATGATCTTTTTATTATTATGATTATGATAACTTGAATACATGTGTAGCAAAGAATAACTATGTAGCAAGAAATAATGTTTTTTAGTTATTTTTAATGTCTTTTTTCCCTGCTCAGTCCTCTTTTCCTTCTTCCTCCTGTGCCTCCTTATTTCTCCTCTCCTTGATATATTTTAATTAGCACTAATTTTTATTCCTTGCAACTCCTACAATATATTATTTATATTACATGCCACACAGTTCTTTTTATATACTAATTTGATTTTTAAAGTTTTGATTTTCAATATCAGAACTTCTTTTTAATATTTTCAGTTATGGTACAGTTGATAGTTTCGACTTGTTCTTCTAGCTTCTTAACTTGAGGGAGCAAAAGTAGACATGTGATATTATAAACAATTTGTGCAGCTATCAAGTGTAACTCACAACTTCTTCCACTTTAGCCATCCTTCAAGTTTTTCCCTTTCTGCTGTTGATTGTTGACTTACCTTCTGTGTCTTTTGTAATGCTTGAGCCAATGCCCACGTAAGCAATTGCAGTAGTTATTTAACCATTATTTATTAATTAGTTGTAATAAACAATAAACCATTAATAAATGAATAAAGCAACTATGTTTAAAAAACATGGAAACTAGAACAAAAAAATTTTTTTTAAAATAATATAGTGTTGAGTCTATAAAAGGAATGGAAACAAGACTCAGTAGTGTTACTCAACTTACACTAGACAATGTAAGTTCTACCAGCATCTTAACCCTACATTGCAGGTTTTTAGTTGTGGGAAATTAATTCTCATAAATAGAAAAAGCTGCAATGTAATGTTAAGATGCTGGTAGTACTTACATTGTATAGTGTAACTTTAGTTACCCTACTGAGTCATGTTTCCATTCCTTTTGCAGACTCAACCCTACTTCATAATATTTTTAAAGAAAATTTTTTGTTCTGGTAATACTGCTTTACAGAATTGGTTTACACAAAAATAAAGTAGGTTGTGATGCTTCGAAGTATGCAAATGTCTCACTACAGCCTCACAATAAACTCAAGTAGGCAGTGACGGTGGGGTTTAGGGTTTAGATTTAATTTTTTATTAGGGTTTTGTGTCGTTGTTCGTGTGTGGGGACCCTCATAGCATACAAAGCATTCTCTTCGTATTATGGCCCATTCCTTATTTAGGGCACTCAGGTGTACGGTTTAGGGGTTACTGTTTAGTGTTTAATTTTTTGGTGCTCGATCCTAATTAGGATATTTCAATTATTTCACATTTATAATTTTCAGTTTTACCTGTTATTGAGTATTACTGTTCAGTTTTTTAGGTCTTCCATTACTTATCCTAGTACCTGCTTTTCTTCATACTTTGCTTTCACTCACTCATGTTTTACTGTCTGTAATGTTTGTTTAATGTTTTTTCCTGATTTTATGGTTTTTAAACAAGTTAAATAAACAATTACAGAGGTGAGGAGTCTTACTCTCTTCCTCCCACCCCCTCCATAGGAGGTGCTTTTTATATAGCAACTTTCCAGCTCAGGCTACTGTTGGGCGTCCATGTATGATGTCATGAGTGATGTTAGCAATATCAAAATGGCATTCTAAAGGGTACCGGCATACTACACTTGCCCCAAAACACAGAAACATGAAAGTCTGACTTTATTAGTGCCTTTTGTAGGTCCTACTTCAGGTATCCTGTAGGTTTTAGGCTATGGTTTCTATGGTGGGTGATAGGAACAACTGTTTTCCTACTTTCTTGGCACTTCATAAACTTTTTAGCTACTTGTGATAGCTCTTTGCACACTTCATACTTTGGAGAGTAACAATCTGCTGTTTTTTGAGCGCTTCGTGTATGAGTGATGCAGCAAGCCCTGTTCTTAGCCTAACTACACGACTATCGTTTCTCTGTAACTTAGTAGAGCCACAAGCTACCAGCTTATAATTATCCAATCTCTAAGAAGGTTTGATAAAACCTACAAACTTTCTACTTTGCCCACAAACCAAATTTCAAAACTTTTATACACTTCGAAATGCATGCCCGACTATAGTCACGCCTATGCAATCATTAAGGTTGTGGGTGCGCGACTGTAGTCACGCATATGTGTCAAAGAGTTAGAGTAATTTTTGGCATGCTGCTCATAAGTGTACTGAAAGATTATATGTAAGTAAATGTACTGGCACTAAACTTCATATATATGATGACAAAATAATTTTTCTACTGCATGATGAACTGCATGCGTGATCTTATGTCAAGTACTCACTGTCATGGACTTTTGTCTCTACTTCATATTGGTAGTTCTTTAATTCTGTTGGCTTTGACTGCTTCCAAGACAGTTTCTTGTTTTTATTGTTTCTACAAGTTTTCTTTGGCATTTTAGTGTGACAACAGTCTCATTTCTGAACTAGTCTATTCTGCATTGCACAGAAATTATTAGAATTACTTATTCATAGATTCATTTCAATTGATTTTGACCACACCTATGAGTAGCACACCTATAGTAGATCACGTGGATCAAGCAGAAATCATGGCATCAGTATCATGTCATTTTGCTGCTGCCCCAGCAGAAAACTCAGCCAAGGAAGTAGTAGATGCCGTAACAGATTCCATGAAGAGAACTTCAGTGAATAATGTATGTTTGAAGCATGAGTTCTCCTTGGAAATATAGTTTTTGATTTGTACATAGCTTGTTTGCCCGCCCGCAGCATTACTGAATTGACCATTTTACTTATAGTAGGCATGTTTTGTATTGTTTACCTCATCACGAAGGTGCTGCCTATGTAGTGAAGCACAGGAATAAGAAAAAGATGACCACACCAATGCCATGAAGTCAAGCTTTTTTTCGCTGCAAAATAGCTTATCTTTTAGAAAATTTTTACTCATAACCTATCAAAGGTAATTTTTAAGTGGTTAGAAATTGGAAGATTTATTAGACATTTACCATAATTGATATAGATAATAATAATAATACTTAGCACACATGTAGTCGGCATGGATGCATTATTCTTTTAGGCTTCATCATATCTGTATGTATATGCATTACATCACAGTTATATAGTCAACAGTTGTATCAGTCCTAAATGAAATCGACACTAGAGTCTTGTCGCATTTATGTGTGTTCAACAGTTGTATTTGTCTTGAATGAAATTGACAGTTGAGTGTGTGGTCCCTTTTTGTGTGGTATCCATTTTGAAAGGAATCGAAAGTTGAGTGTGTTGTCCTTTTTCATGTGCGTTCAACAGTTGTATTTATGTTGAATGGAATCGACAGTTTTGACAGTTGAATGTGTTGTCATTTCTTATGTGTGTTTAACAGTTGTGTCCATCTTGAATGGAATCAACAGCTGTGTGTTGTCCTTAATGTGTGTTCAACAGTTACATCAGTCTTGAATGGAATCAACAGTTGAGTGTGTTGTCCTTTATGTGTGTTCAACAGTTGTATCCGTCTTGAATGAAATTGACAGTTTCGACAGTTGAATGTGTTGTCCTTCCTTTATGTGTGTCCAACAGTTTCATCCATCTTGAATGGATTCAACAGTTGAGTGTGTTCTTTTTTATTTGTGTTCAACAGTTGCATCTGTCTTAAATGGAATCAAAACTTGAGTGTGTTGTCCTTGTAAATGTGTGTTCAACAATTTTATCCATTTTGAATTGAATAGTTAGTTGAGTGTGTTGTCCTCTTCATGTGTGTTCTACAGGTGTATCCGTCTTGAATGAAATCAACAGTTGAGTGTCTTGCCCTTTTTAATCTGTGTTCAACTATTGTATCTGTCTTAAATAGAATCGATAGTTGAGTGTGTTGTCCTTTTTTGTTTGTTTATAAGTGTATTCGTCATGACTGGAATCAACAGTTGAGTGTGTTGCCCTTTTTAAGGTGTGTTCAGCAGTTACATCCATCTTAAATGACACAGTTCAGTGTGTTTCCCTTTTTAATTTGTGTTCAACAGTTGCTTCCGTCTTGAAAGGAATTGACAGTTGTGTGTGTTGTCTATGTGTATTCAACAATTTTATTCGTCTTGAATGGAATCAAGAGTTGAGTGTGTTGTACTTTTTTGTGTGTTCAACAGTTGTATCTGTCTTAAATGGAATCGACAGTTGACTGTGTTATCCTCCTTTTTTATGTGTGTTTAACAGTTGCATCCGTCTTGAATAGAATCGACACTTGAGTGTGTTGCCATTTTTAATGTGTATTCCAAAGTTGTATCTGTCTTGAATGGAAACAACAGTTAAGTTTGTTGTCCTTCATGTTGTTAAATTAAGCAGGGTCAAAATTAGTATTGAGTTACAATAACCATTGTTGCATGTTTTTTAATATGCAAAATAGTGCTGGGCGATAGTATAGATAGTAATTACTATCGCGATACCACAGGACTATCACTATCGCAATATGAAATTTCTTACTATCGAACACCATGTGTTATGTAATGAGCATGTGCAGTTGTACAAACATGTGGTCAGACAGTTTGTTTAACACTAAGATGGCTTCTTCTACTCTAAACAGTTTTAAAAGACAGCTTTTGCCACTTACTGGATGAACTAGACAGTGGGGCTATTTTAGCTTATTGTTATGCTACTTCTGCAGCCATATACAGTTCATGTTGCTTTTTTCTGTCAGAAAATTTCTTAACCTTTTAACTCTAACATCTAAACAATTAGCTACATCTATACAACCTATTCTATTTTTATTATAATCACTGTTCATTTGAGGTCAAGTACTTGAGTGAATATCGTGATAGTATTACCACAATCGACTTCTCTGATGTCAGTGATTAACAATCTTCTGTAATTTCTTCTCCTTGAGAGAGATTACTTGGTTTGGGAAGTTCTCCTCCACCTACCCCTCCATCAAGTTTTTTAATTCACCTGAACCTGATGACATCCTACAAACTTCTTTGCTTCAGTGTGAACTAGAAAAGGAAACTAATTTTTGCCCACAATACAATGAAGATGTCACAACTAAAGACCTTTTAACCCATATAAAGAAGCCTAATGATGAACTGAATTAGTGACATGAGAGTTGAGAGAACGAAGTAGTGTTAGAGATTTTTATTATAATGTTTTAGTGTGTCATTCTTGTTCTGCAACTATACTGAGGAAAGCTTTGTCTGAACAATTATTTAGTTATTATTATTGTTATTGATATTATTGTTATTCATTTTTGTTGATTTCAATGTAAGTATTATAACTAATTTTACTATTATTTTTGCTATTATTAGTATAGTTCATTTTTTACATCACTTTTAAATAAAATTGTCTTGTTGCACAGTCATGTTTTAGCAAGATTCATGGCAACTGGGAGAGTGGTAGGAGTACTTACACATCTGTTAAACATTGAGCTTTTTCACATTTCCTTTTAAACATGAAATTACTTTCAAAATAATGGTTATTAATTAATAGTTAAGTACAGTTAACTTTGCATTTGGTAATTGTTGCTGAGATGTTATCATAATCTTGCCAAGTTTTTGTCTAAGATAGGAACTTGTATCATAGTCCTGCCAAGGTCTTTTTCAGATAGGATCCTACAATTTCTTGGGGATATTACCTAATCTGGTAAGATCTTGGATCTTTAGATAAGCACTTAATAGGAAGTTTTTGCTGGGTGTTCAACATTGAAAAAAAGAATAGGATAATTACAGCTTACTTTATATTACACACGTGACTTAGTCAAAATTTCAGCAACAGCCACAACAGGAGATAAGATTGGCCATTTTAGTCCCAGAAACATAAAGATCACTAGCTAGTTACTTATTGTGTAATGGGGATGTGGTCTCAAAGCAAAATTAATCACCTTAATATTGGTCAATTTCTAAGAATTATTTCTTTGCCAAACTACTTAGACAAACAGGTAATAGAAAAATTGCATTGTCTAATTGCTTCTGTTGTGGCAGTGGAGTATCTTCAGTTCAGTGAATTTACACAACAACGGCAATACACATGTAGTCACTACAAAATGCTAATTCTGTACCTGCATAGAATTAAAAACGTTTGTAGTTATTAATAGTATCTTATTAGACTTACCTGGAACCATTATAAAGAAGATTCTGACATCACAGACGAAGAAACAGAACCAAACACTCAATCGACAGCAACAAAAAAGCAGTGGGTGTAGCTCAAATGCTATCTGTTGCAATGGGTGGGGTTTGATAAAAGCAGGAGTATATAGTAGGAGTTTTCTAGATAAAAGTAAAGGTAGGAGTTGAAAGTGAATGTGTGGGTGTAAAAGAAAGTTGTAACCCACTTAAGATTAAGGAGCAAAGAGTTAATGTAGGAGCCACCGACCCAAGCTGTTTAGAGCTTCAAACTTTAACCAGTTATGCATGGTAGACTTACAGTGTATCTTTAAAACTATCTAACCCAACAGCTATGTTCCAAAAAAGAAAAAGATTTAATGGACAAATTGCCAGCCTGGGATTTGGACCATACTGATTTTCTTACAATGATTTATGTCAATCTGTATAATAAGATAATAGTTCCTTCAATTTAAATGAAGTTACTATAATACAGTAATTCCTAGATAATGGTAATGGTAAAAAGTAATTAGCAGTTGAACCCTGATTCTTTTTTATAAAACCCTCTTGATTAATAACTAGATATAATTATTATGAAAGTTACTTCTGCCCACATCAACTTCACTGTAATACCTTTTTACTTTATTGTTTCTGAAGTGTGTAGACTTGTCACTTCCTCTAGGTACAAAAATATTTGCTGAGACTGCAGTGAGTAGTTGGATATGATGACATATATATATATATATAACAAAAATTGTAATACTTACAATTACATCATTTGTCAATGGCCAAATAGTACTGGATATATGTGTTGTCTTTGTCCTGATGGTACATTTTAAAATGTACTTCTTTGAGGATTTTTTACAATTGTAACAAATTGGTGCCATTAATTGAGTCAGAATTTATACAATATCAAAAATGAAAATATTTCTGACTAAATTGTCACAATTAGCAACAAATACTCCTTAACATCCAACGGTACAGATCACTTCTACAGTACAAAATAAACTAAAATGATTAAAGCTCATTTTTACATGACGGATTAATATTGTTCTACCAATTAAAGAAAATTAAATGTACAAACCTCAACTTTTTTTTGTGATGCGTTATATTGTACAATGACTTCCCAAATAATACTAATAAAAAGGCCCAGCTTTAGAAAGAACAGGTAGATTGACAGGGGTCTCACACAAATTGACTGAATTGTTCAATTGCACAGAGACAAAACTTTCTTTGGTCCATCTCATTGTCATATTTATCAATCAAAGGGCTCCAAGATGATGACTCACAAATAGAGACAAAACTTTGCTCTGGTCCATCTCATTGTCTAAGATGATGACTTCTCAGGAATGTCTCCTTATAACATCATGAAAAGAATCAAAAGATATTCACAAGCACGCGTTTTGTCATTCAACAGAGAAACGAGGTTACCGTAAATTTTCAATGAGTGGGTGGACAATTTCCTGTTACAGCCACGCATTCACTTCCAACTCCTACTCCCACTTCTACTTTTATCAGGACCCGAATGGGCGTGGTCTTGAAGCAAAACAGACAGACATGGTTCTTGCTCTTTTTCTCAACCTCAGAGTGCTATTGCTTCACCAAAATTTGTATAGACTTGGACAAACATGTAGTAAACAAACTCCTGTAATCAAATTTCTTCGGTTTTAGGGTTGAATGTCTTCTGTCAAGCAAGTATACCTCTAGGTCTTGCCATCTTTGTATATAGCTTCTGCTATTGCACAACTGCTTAAAACTGGCTCAAAATCAAAATAAAAAAAATCTACTGCCATTAGTTGGCAAAAATCACTGCACTTTTGCAATGCATTGATGGTTGCCATCGATGAAAGATGCATCAGAGAAGGTTGCGTAGCAGCATCATTTTATATTCTATTGACTCAAATCTTTCCATGGTAATGCTAGATACATTGATCTAACTGTTATGACCTTTTTATTTTATCTCAACATCACAAAAAATTTTTTATAAAATTAAACACCAGTTACATTCGACAGTTGCACAGTAATATAATACAAACTAATTGTTACAATAAGTTTCAAATAGCTTCTTCAATGTATGATAATCACTGGTAATGATGCATTTGTTCTTGTGTTGCTGCATTTTGATTTATGACAAGTTAAAGCTACAAAGCCAAGAGTTAAATCAAGATATTGAGATGATGTCACACTTGTATCAGTTTGTTTGATTGATGCTGACTCATAAAATTTAGGCAATATCCGTGTGACAGACTGTGGTTAACAACTGATTTTAAACATGAGAACGACTTCATTAGAGAGCTTTAATGATATTCAATCTTAGTTATTAATAATAGTTAACTCTAAATTATTTTAATAATGAAAAGAATTAATTTCTTGTACCAAAAATATTGTAACAAATTAAGTTTTTAGAAAAATCATGGGTGAAAACAAGTGGTCCTGAAGACAAGCTGCAAGTCTGATAACCATGAATTATAGAAACTGGAGATTGAATGTGTATTGTTGGAAGACTGTATAATTTTTTATAAGAGTTAATAAAGGACAGCCAAACTTGTCTTTATCTAGTCGTTTTTCTAGCTCTCTAACAATGCAAAAGTCACTGTTATCCTGGGTTCAAGCTACTACTTGTCAAAAGTACAGCAACAATATCTAAATGAAAATTAATAGTTTGGCCATTAAAACTCCTCCCATTGATCAAACCTGTAGTCACATGAGAATATAAGTTTTTGACAAAAGCCTCCAACTTTTGCCATGACTGAATTCTCAGTGATAACTGCATTGCAATAAAGAATGTATGAGATCAAATCCAAAGGTTGATAAGTCCATCAAAAACTTGGAACAACTCTTTTTTCATTAGCTCTTTAGAGTGATCACCTCAATGCCATAATAAAGCAGAAAGACATTGATAAGTTGATTAATGTACTCTGCTGCGTACCATTTTTAAGCTATTTTGTAACAGTGATACAAAAAAACTGAAAAATTAATAATAGTACAATTACTTTTTTCAAAACTCCTGGCCAATAAATGTTAAGTCTATCTTTATGGATACAGTTGAAAAACACTAGGACTTGAGACAAACTACACAGATCTTTTTGTCCTTCACCACATCTATAAAATTAATCTAATCAACATGTATAGTAAATATAAATTAGCATACTCTTTGTCTTCAAAATACCCTCCCGCACAAATAAAACACAGCTGCTGCAGTAGAGCAAATTTTTGAGGTACATCTTTGCTTGGTGAATGACTGTTGCCATATACGTGGAGTTTGAATCACAGAATTAAATGCCTTGTATCTATGTACATTACAATTTTAGTTAGGTTTAAACATATACCTCTATGTATTATAGCATGAAAGTGGTCCAAACTGAATCATGTCATCTGTTAAGTCTAGTATTAGGTGTATTTGAACCTTTTCGCAATCTCAGGCATATAAGTGGAAGCTGATGATACAAATTGCTGACATATATCTTGATACTGCTCTACTTTATTTTTGTAATCAGAAAAACAACATGCAATTTAAATGACCTGAAAATTTTAAAATAATTAAATGTACATTGCTATATCACTCAGTTTCCAGAGTAGGAGCCAGCAATTCTTGGATGATTCTGAAAGATAAGGTGTAATGATGAAAACTTCAATTTGCATCGAAGCCCTTAAGTCTCGCCCCACAAATAACTTGTAATAAATCATAACTCCACTAACTCAAATCCACACTACAGAAAGCTATTCATTCCACTAATAATTTCCTTCGTCTCCATTAATGACCTAGCATCCATAAATACTCGTAACATTTACTTAGTACATCCAATAAGAATTGTGAAGAATTTCTACCTGTGAAGATCTATAAAAAGAGAATTATTCCTAAATCAATATTGAAGTTAATACTGAAATATAGTAGTTGATATTATCAGTAGTGAATTAGTATCTTCTTTCATTCCATATTCCTTTCTCATTTATTTTTTGGCAGTTTTGGTTGCTTGTGCCTTTATTTCTGAAATCATTCTAAATGCTAGTGCCTTGCTTTGTGGCTCAGCACAAACTGTTGCTTCAAAAGTCTATTAACATATATAGCAATAAAATGGACTAAAGCTGAAGTAACCATACACATTCTACAAACTCTTTTGGCTCTACTTCCTGGTGATTAAGCAATTCTAATGCCCGGACATTGTCGCATATTAGACAAATAACTGGTGCAAACACAATAGTGTCACATTCATTGACAGCGTCATATATCTTAAGGAAGTTACTTAGACAAAATGAAATGATGCCATACCTATATTCAAATTTCTAAATTGATAAGCTCATTTACATATGGACCTGTGGTATGCTCATCTTAGCAATAATTTATTTCCTGTTACGTCACAATACACATCAAA
The DNA here is from genome assembly GCF_000090795.2 of Amphimedon queenslandica. Classification (NCBI taxonomy): domain Eukaryota; kingdom Metazoa; phylum Porifera; class Demospongiae; order Haplosclerida; family Niphatidae; genus Amphimedon; species Amphimedon queenslandica. The sequence goes on along the minus strand of NW_003546242.1, from coordinate 690,438 downwards.
TAAAAGGTAAATAATCTCTCAATCAGACAAGCTAATCTAAGCTAATCTACTGTCTCAACTTTCGTTCGTTCATTCTACAGTTATCTACTTATTATCTCTCTCCAGCCCTGAGGCTTCATCCATTATAGATCCTCTAGTCAATCCACTGTAAAGCTCACCCTCGTGTTATTCTAGCCATTATATATTATCAGTTTTGTAACATTAGTGAGTTCTGCATTTCATTCTTCCTCCTATTCCTTTTCTTTCTCTCCTCTTCTTCTGTAACTCTCATTCACACACCTCTCAATTATTATAATAATTCTGAGTACCATTTCAAAGTTAAGAGATATCTTTTTAACACCAGTTGTTTGTTAACACAGCATTGTACTGCAAGAGGAGCAGCCACACATCCTCAATTGGTGACCCGGACGACAACTGGTCTCTCACTTGGTACTGTCATCAGCAGTGGATCGACTATGTCAGACAATGAATCAGCCCGAGCTCCAACCGCTTCTGTCACTTATGTTGAACTCAAACTACCTCCATATTGGCCGGCCGACCCCGAGGTTTGGTTTGCCCAAGTAGAGGCACAGTTCAGTACTCAAGGCATTACTAACCAGAAGACTAAATATGATTATGTTGTCAGCTCTTTCTCACCAGAAATAGCTATTGAAGTCCGGGACCTGATACCGATCAATACGATGCTATCAAAGTTGCTCTTATACAGCGGATAGCTGCTTCTTGTCAGCATAGACTCCAGCAACTATTCCAGGGAGAGGAGCTTGGAGACAGAAGCCTACACAGCTGCTCAGACGTATGAAGCAGATGCTGGGCGAACACGCATCCGATCATACAGCAGAGCTGCTAAAAGAGCTCTTCTTACAGCGGTTACCTGGGAATGTGAGAATGATACTAGCTTCTACTCCTGGTAACAACACAGTGCAAGAGATTGCAACACTGGCTGATAAGATTATGGAGGTCACTGTGTCTATTCGTCTCCCACCAGTTAATACTGTCTCTGACACAGACCATCAGGCACAGTTGCTGGCAGCGGTTACTAAAATCTGTGAAGAAGTCGCTTATCTTAAGAAACTTGTTCGTCCGTCTCATTCGCCCGCTCGAGGACGCTCTCCAGCTCGTTCACAACCTAATCCTCCACACTCCCCGAGGAGTAATACCCCAACTCGACAGTCTGATCTCTGCTGGTATGACCAGCACTTTGGAGATCAGGCAAGACAGTGCCGTGAGCCTTGTTCACGTCAGTCAAACACCCCAGCCAGCCATTGATGGCGACTGACGTTGCTGGCCACTCAACCCCTAGTCGCCTCTTTTATATCTACGACCCATCTACGGCTATTAGATTTCTTGTTGACACATGAGCTGCAGTTGGTGTCATCACTCCTTCTGCTGCTGATAAGAAGTGTCAACAGAAACTCACTCTACAGGCAGCTAATGGTACATGCATTACTACCTATGGTAAACGCTCACTTACCCTGGATTTGGGTCTCAGACGTTCCTTTCAATGGGTGTTCATTGTTGCTGATGTTGCTGTACCAATACTTGGAGCAGACTTCTTACGTCACTTTGGTCTAGTTGTTGATATGTCTCAGTACTGTCCTTCTGATCAAGAAACTTAATTAATGGTGAAAGGTCAATTAGTTAATCAGCAACCACTCTGTCTAACACTCCTCCCAGCAAAACCACAGAATGTACATGAAGTCATCTAAGGGACTACCCTGCAGTAGTACAGACCACACCTCAACTGCAAGTTAAGCATTCTGTAACTCACCACATTCGAACCACAGGGCCACCCACACTCTATAACTAGAAGATTACCCCTGCTAAGCTCAATATAGCTAAGAAAGAATTTGAATACATGTTACAGCTGGGGATCATTTGCCCCTCTTCTAGTTGCTGGTCATCCCCGCTTCACATGGTCCCAAAGAAGTCAGGTGACTTGCGCCCTTGTGGTGATTACAGAGCTCTCATGCCAATGCAGTACCTGACCGTTACCCAATCTCGCATATCAACGACTTCTCCGCTTCTCTTTATGG
>NW_003546242.1:666887-685951 GCF_000090795.2 Amphimedon queenslandica | reverse complement strand
CTTCATTGAGTAGAACTACCAGGTCAGGGAGACATGTACACTGGCCCAAACAACTCGAAATTTACTGTTGCTCAATGATGCATGGCTCCAGAATGTCAATATAACAACTATCAATTTTAATTTTTGGCCAATCCATTTGCTCCTCCCAATGTTTCCCATTACACTATACAATACATGTACATGTACAATTACTGCATGTACTGTACATGTACAAATGTACTTGTATAAGATTTTATAAACTATCGTTCGTATACTCACTGGGGGGGAGTACTGTGGTATGCTCATCTAGCAATAATTGATTTCCTGTTACGTCACAATACACATCATATAAAAGGAAAATAATCTCTCAATCAGACAAGCTAATCTACTCCCTCAACTTTCATTCATTCGTTCTACAGTTATCTACTTATTATCTCTCTCCAGCCCCGAGGCTTCATCCATTATTGATCCTCTAGTCGGTCCACTGTAAAGCTCACCCTCGTATGATTCTAGCAATTATATATTATCGGTTTTGTAACATTAGTGAGTTCTGTATTTCATTCTTCCTCCTATTCCTTTTCTTTCTCTCCTCTTCTGTAACTCTCATTCACACACCTCTCAATTATTATAATAATTCTGAGTATCATTTCAAAGTTAAGAGATATCTTTTTAACACCAGTTGTTTGTTAACACAGTATTGTACTGCAAGAGGAGCAGCCACACATCCTCAGACCTGTCATCTCACTTGCAAAGGTACAGTTCGAGCATGCAACAAAATACATTTTGACGACCAGCTAAAGATATGCACCAAACATCAAATTTATTTCTAATCTTACTGCTATTACCACTAGTTTCATCTGAGTATTGTAGTATTGGTGCAATGACAATTGGACTACCTGAAACAACTGTTTTCAGATGATGCCATGGAGTATACAAGGTGAATTCTGGTTTTGGATTACAATAACATACACCGTCATAATTGATCTAACTTGGCCAGTAACTAGATTTAATCTTTTTGTAGAGATAGATAGCTTCAATAGCTGTGCAGGACATTCTGTCAAAAAGTAGATACTGGAAGGCTGTATATCATAACTTTCGCACACACTGAATGAAGAATCTGTGTACATAAGTAATATCAGGGTAAAGTACATATAACTTTTCATAGGATAGTATCAATCTAAGATGCTAATGTTTCCTCTTCTTCTTACCAAATAGATACAATATACTAAATATAAATTCCTTTTGGTAAAAATTGGTAACATTTTTTAATAGTGAGGCCAATATCAGGATAGCCAAATTCAATGAAATCATTGATATAATCATCTCCTATTCCAGTGACAACCATTGGTGCTTTAAAGATACTATGCAATCCTTGGGCGTGATAGGTTTCCCTATTGTAATTATACAAATATTTGTTAGTTTAATTAAAATTGCTGACGTAATGTTTTCTTGGGGAATCACTGTATTACGAATAATAAGTAATGAAACCTTAGGATTTAAAAAGGCTTAACAAATGAAAGTTGAAGGAAGGTTCATGTAAAAAGATATTGCTGTATGTGTTGTACACTATTAACAAAATGACAGCTAGAATTAAAAAATTGGATGAATTTACCACTGTTGCAGGTACGTATGTAGGTAATCTAAATGATTTGACAGATCAAAATTTGGCTGCAATGGATCTAACTGTTTACACATGAAAAAATGGTGTTGATACTTGCTTCATTCTAAATATAAATAATGGAAAACAACATAGTAATAAAAACCATTTGTCTTAGAGAATTAACTAGCATGACAAGCACAGCATGAAGTCCCGAAGACAATGGTTCATAACTTTTCTAATCCGAATTGTCAAAAATATCAAATAATTTTATAACTGACAATATGTCACCCGACACATCTGACTTACTACAGTTTTAGTCATTTAGATCTAGAACATTCTCTTCTATAAGGAGGGGCTGGCTACTATGCAAGTTTAGCTTTTCTGCCAATTCCATTGTACAAATCTAAATTCATATTGTATTAAGACAGTACTCAGCATGTTATGTAGTGATAGACTGCGGGATATACCTGTTGTATATCTCTGTGTTTACTCTTGCAGATTAGCATTTAGACAACAGCACGTGGCAATTTAATCTCTTAGAGAACAACCAGACACACAAAAAAGGCATGGACAGAATGAAAAGAGCATTTGCGTTCTATATGACAGTAAAGACTATATATAGACAAAGAACAAAGGAGCCATCCATCGCAGGCCCCAAATAACCATAACCAATAATAATAACTATAATAATAATAATAACAATATACTATTCAATATTACTCCCCAAATAGACAAAAACAAAAACTAAATACACTAACACAAAAATAATAAACCAATTGAAGAGACTCATTATTGATACATAGGGTCAGAGTCATACAAGTTAGGAGGGTGGCGTGTCCTCATTGAACGACGTGTACTGGTTGAAAGGACAGTTTCGGAATTAGGTCACTCTCTCAAATCTGTATGAATCACCTGATTCAGTTGAGATGATTGAGGCGTTTGCGGTAGTGTATGAGAGTCAGTAGTACTATTGTCACTAGTAACAGCATCCTCCAGTTGAGTACATTTAGACTGAATATCAGGTAAGGAAGAAATGCTAGACGTTACAACTAAATCCTCAACCTCCTCTGCTCTGATGACTGGGCTATCCTCCTCCACAGGTTGTTATCCAACAGGGTCAAAGTCTACCTGCCGAGTAATAAGCTGGTCTGTGTGTTTCTTCACTTTTCTGCCATCTTCTAACTCAGTTGTGAACATCACATCACCATGAGATTCAAGGACTTTATCAGGCAAACATTTCATCCCAGTTGAGTAATTCCTTACAAATACGAGCTCTCCACTCTTAAATTTTTTTTTCTTATTATGTATAATACCACTGTCTCTGACAGTCCTGCTTATATTACACTCTTCTCTCTATATTTGGCTTCAAGTTATTCAGGTGAGAACGTAATCAACGACCAAAAATCACCTCTGCTGGAGTCAAACCAGTAAGCATGGAGGAGTGTTACAGTACTTGAATCAGAAGCTGGATAAACACGTTTCCAAAGAACCCATCATAAGTTTCCTCAGGCTGTTATTGAGAGTTTGGGTGGCCCTTTAAGCTAAACAGTTAGATGCTGGATGGTAGGGTGGAGTTCGAACACGCCTAATTCCATTCTTTTTCATGAAGATACCAATTTCTTCACTTGTGAAAATAGCAGCATTGTCCAAGACTAACACATCAGGTAAGCCTAGACTAGCGAATGACTTCCTTAATAGTTTACAGTTGCTGTAGTTGTTGTGGAAGATATAACATGAATTTCCATCCACTTTGAGTGAGCACTAAGAACATCTTTCCTTCCACTTGTCAAGCATAATCAATGTGAATCCTTGACCATGGCTTGTTAGGCCATGACCAAGGGTGTAATGGTACTACTGGTGGTGTCTTCCTTTGCAACTGACAAATGTTACAAGACTGTACACATTGCTCTATCTCTTGATCCATCCCTGGCCACCCGACATAATCACGATCAAAACTCTTCATTCGAAACAATACCAGTATGGCTTTCATGTAACATACTAAGTATGGATTTCCTACCTTTCACAGGAAGTAACACATGACTTCCCCAGAGTATGCATCCATTCTCAGTGCTCAATTCTGTCTTCCTCCTCTCAAATGGTTGATAGTAACTATCAGATACTCCTTTCTTAGACCAACCTGTCCATATCCACTCTTTGACTCTGGGATCATGAGCAGTCTATCTTCTGATTTGTGTACAAGTAGGAGTAGTGTCCAAATACTCCATTAAAGTAATTAACTCAATAGCTTTAAGAAGATTGATTACTTATGTTTTGACAGGATGACAACTCATAGCGTTAGCACAGACATTCTCTTCCACTTTTCGGTAATGGATAGTATAACTGTAGGCTCCTAGAATTAAGGCCCATGTCTGAATATGACTGGATGCTAGAACTGGAATTACTTCTCATTGAAGATATGCATTAGAGGCTTATAGTCAGTTTTTGGCGAAAAGGATCTGCCAAACAGATAGCAATAAAACCTCTTTACACCCAACACTATAGCCAAGGCTTCTTTATCTAGTTGGGAGTACTTCTTCTCTGCAATAGACAATGTACGAGAAGCAAAATTTGGTAAGCAATGATTTAGAACAGCCCCAACTCCACAAGGAGAAGCATCACAAGAGAGGACTTTTGGCAGTGAATCATTAGAATGAGTTAATTCTTTATTGGATTTTAACCGTTCCCTAACATGGCAAGAAGCTTCTTGAGCTTTCTGCCTTGACCATCTCTTGCTTCTCTGCAGTATAACATATAAGGGAGCTAGAGTAGTAGCTAAATTAGGCAGGAACTTCTCATAATAATTGACAAGACCAAGAAATGATCTTAGCTCACTCATGTTAGCGGGTAATGGTGCATTTGAAAAAGCTTTAACCATAGAGTCAGATGTCTTCAGTCCCTCAGTGCTCATGATGTGACCTAGGTACTCCACTGATGACAATAAAAAGCTAAATTTTTCTCTCTTTAACCGCATTCCCACATCAGCTAGACACTTGAACACTTCTGCTAAATGTGCCAGATGCTCCTCTTCAAAACGACCTGAAATCAAATATCATTAATATAAACACTAACCCCATGGATATCCTGTAAAGAGTGTCCATAACTCTCTGAAATGTTAAGGGGGCAGAAGCTATGCCAAATGGCAATCTATTATAACAAAACAACCCCTTGCGTGTGTCTATAGTTATCAACTCACTTAACCCTTCTTCCAACAATATTTGTTGGTAGGCGTGTGAAAGATCCAATTTAGAAGACGATGTCCTTCCTTCCAACAATGCAAAGAGATCTTCTATTCGAGGGAGAGGATAACAATCTAACTTGGCCACACAATTAGATGTGATTTTTTAGTCTCCACAAAAATGGATAGTATCATCACCCTTGAGTACTGGCACTATATGTGTGGCCCAGTCAGAAAATCATACTGGCTCAGTAATCCCTTTTTAAAGTAGATGATTGAGTTCAGCTTCAATTTTCGATTTCAACGAATACGGCACCAGACTAGCCTTTTGAAATATGGGTGAGGTCTGGGGAGCAACATGTATTGTCGCTTTCACCCTTTGTACTTTGCCAAGTTTCCCATCAACAACCTCACTAAAATGACTCATTACCTGCTGGAGTGAACAGGTCTGTCCCACCTTAAATATGTGTTGCCAGTATAACTTTATCAATGATAACCAGTTCCTTCCCAACAAAGGAGGGCCATTGCCTCTCGTTACAATCATTGGCAGTGACATGACTTGACCATTATGCTCCACTGTTACCTCTGTTGAATCCAGTATGTGTATGGCTACTCCAGTATAAGTGTGCAACCGTGCATCTGACTTCCTTCATGGTTTCCCTGTCTCTTTTATAAGATTGTATGTACTGTCTCCCATTAATGACACCAAAGCATGTTTGTTCCCATTTCAATTGGTACTCCATTGAGTAGCATGTTAGCTAATAAGGGTTTACATGGTGTCTTACCAGTTACTTGGAATAATGAGTAATCCTCATTTGTTTCCTCTCCTTCCACTGCATTAGCGCATGCCCTTTCTCAAGGTCAGCCTCTGACTTTGCTTGTGCATTCTTCTTCCTACAGACAGAAGCCAGGTGACCTTTCCTTTTACAGAATTGACAATCGTAGTCCTTAAAGCAGCGTTATGAGGCCTGATGTTTGCCTCCACAACAATGGCCCTCTGTCTTACTCTGTCCTACATGATGCATTGGCTGTTGCTTTTTCTGTTTACTATTCATGTGATTCACAGGGAGTGGCTGTCTGTGAGTGTCATGCATTTGCTGGGCATCATTTGCAGCAGCTTCCGCAGACAAGGCAGTGTCCAATGCTACCTGATACATCAGCTTGAATTCCTTCAACAATCCTTGCTGTACAGCTTTATCACGAAGACCATAGATAATACGGTCCCATAACATGTCATTAAGTATGTCTTATGGATACTCAATGTTCAGCTATGCTCCTGAGGGCAGCTACAAAAACGCCTACTGTTTCACCTTGCTGAGATCATGTATTGAACTAAAAGCATTTCATAATCGGAGACGGCTTAGGATGAAAATAAGACTTGACTATTTTGAATAAGACACTGAACAAATAATCTGTGGGCTTTCTTGGCAGAGAAACAGTCTCAATCAATTGATACGAGGTAGGACCTACATTCATTAGCAGAATGGCTCTCTGTACATCTTCACTAGCAATAGCGTTAGCCACAAAGATTTGTTCAAGTCGCTCTGCATCTTCAACCCAGTCTCCTTGCATCGGTCAAAAGCACTGATAAATCCATGAACTGGTGTAGCCGTAGTCAGTTATCGTTGACCACTTGACCCTCATCACCAATTTGTCGTATATCTCTGTGTTTACTCTTGTAGATTAGCGTTAAGACAGCTGCACGCGGCAATTCACAGCTTTCACAGTATTTATGGACAATTATCTCTTAGAGAACAACCAGACACAAACAAAGATAAGGGATGTTCAGAACTAAAATAGCATGTGCATGGCATAGGACAATAATAAAAGATATAAAGACAAAGAACAAAGGAGCAAGCCAGCGCAGGCCCCAAATAACCATTACCAATAATAATAACTACAATAATCACAATAATATAAACTATACAATAATACCTTCATGTCTTCCTCTTCACTGATGTTTTCTTCTACACTCGTGTCATCCTCTTCACTTAAGTCTTCCTTCTCACTTATTTCATAAGTTTAACGAATGGAAATTGTACAGTCAATATCCAAATCCTTATGCTCAGCATCCGAATTCATTGAGCATTCCAATTTCAAATGATTATTAGTTTCTATGTGGTTCTAATACTTTGACAAGTATTGAAAGCGAATATTACAAATGTTGCAATAAAAACCTGGGTTAAAAAAACACTTACTATACAACAGTTAGCAGCAAGAACAACTCACCATGTGTATCATCGCCAGGGGTAGCCATATTGAATCAGCATGACTCATCACATGCTGGTGCAGTCGCGACAGGTGACAAGTTTTAATCATAGCTCAACAAAATGCTCATCCAAAAATTGTGCAGACAAAAGGACACATTGTTTCCAATATTAGACTATACTGCCTTGACAGTGCATGGGTCAACAAGCAGATTGGTGCCATTCAAAATATACTGACAACTCTTGAAGGTACTTGTTCTTCTTTGCATGAGGCTAAGCAAGAATTAATAAAACTAATGACTATGTATTGAGAAAGTAGTTTCATTGTTGAGAAAACACTATCAGGTTTAGCTATGAATATTTTATTATACATGGTTACTTGTATGCCATTATATGCGTCTTTGTGGTTAGCCTGTGTAGTAACGCCTACCTCTTTCTGGTATGTATATTTGTCATAGGTAATTTAGTGTTTAATACATTATACAATGTTGTATCTCTTCCCTTTTCAAGTTATAATGTGTGTACATCAGTAATTGCAATTACTGTTCAGCCCTTTTAATTGTAGTAAATATAAGTGCACTGCTGCTCCAAAGCACATCAATGGATTATTAGCCACATTTAGGACAGAGAAAAGAAGGCGGGTAAGAGCCAAAATTTGTATCATGATATCACATAATGTAGGTCCTACAACCAACTGGGAAGTACTAGGTCCAAAACACTAAGGCATTAGCTTACCTGATTATTGGATATATGAAAGCATTTTATTCTGACTCATTCAATATATTATTTGTACTTATGTACTTTATTAATTATTGTAACCTTTGCTAGAAAAATTATGTTAGAGGAGGACATTCTTCTGCTAAATCTAGAAAGAATCTATTTGGTTGCTTCAAAAAATGAGTCAATGAAACTTGTGGATTTGCTCTAGTGAATCTATAGCTGCCAGTAAGTGGCAGCAATGGATTACAGTGGATGAGCAATGTTGTTAAGTACATGGAGACAGTGATGAGATGAAATTTTTCAGGGCAATAATGAGCCATTATCACCAGAGGATAATGATAGTATGGCTATACCTAATAATGACAATGATGAATATCCTGATTTTTATGATTAATCATCAGTTCATCACATACTCTGTACAATTTTTTGATTTTTTCATTTATGACTTGATTTTGGTGACATTCATCATTCATGCTATTGTGCTCAACAGCATTGATAACCCTTTCTATTATCACAGCATTGTTAGTTATACATAACCCTTTTTATTATAATCTCATTAATTTAAGTACTAGTATCATGTTTGTTGTCAGAGTGGAAACATGAACAGCATCACTCGAGCATTGCTGTATCATACATGAATCATAAGGTTACGACATAGTGAATCTGTTGATGCAAATGTGTTCGAAACAACTTCGAATGCGATCATGAATCACAATTATGACTTGTCAGGATGACACATACATGCTAACTTTTGGCTGTGTATGTTGTCAAAATTGATTGTTCACAACAAAAATGGGCTGCCCATGTGGATAATTAAAAATTAATTTTTCTATTCGTGAAGGAGTTGAAGGTTGTACAATAACTGCATTAACCTAACTATAATACATTTCCATACATAATAGTGATGTATGCTGTACTGCATTCCTATGTGCGTCCACAACACAAATACAAGACACCCACACATATTTGCTAATCTTAATTTATGCTACAGTAAACAAACTGAAATCTGTTGTCCATTAAGACACAAGAGATTCTACTAAGATACTGCAATTTTACGCATGAGTTAATTATTATAATTAAAAATATCAAGAAAAAGCGTGGATGAGGCAAAAAGACACGGTTAGTCATAAAATTTATTTCTAACAACAGCAAAACTTTAATACAAACCCAATCATTATGCATCAGTGTCTCTACTATCTATGATCTAATAATTTGTTGGTGAACAGTTCTACTCAATTTTATGCAGAAACAACACATGCAATGCTTGTTTTGCAAAACTCAAACTACCTTAGAACCCTAATTTACTTAAAAATGACCAAGGAGGTACAACACAAATATCCTCCATCTTGGCTTCAAGGTGTGGTTGAAGGTGCAGCCGTTAGTATAGCTAAATGTTTTGGAATTGAAAAGTCAATCATGAAATTGATACATAAATTGAAATAAGAAAAAAGCCAACAACCAAAAAATTAATAAGAAAGTCAATTTTCAAAATAAGAAATCATTAAGAAATTTAATTTTTGGAAGTAAATCTGCCACAAAGTCAGTTATCAACAGAAAATCAATTAGGAATCAATTTTAATAAGACAAATTAATTAAAAACCTGGTTGCTGAAAAAATTAATCACAATGTCAATAAAACTGATCAGAAAGTACATTTTCAAGAGAAACAATATGGTTCACACATTGCCACAGGCGACAATTACTATAAATAAAATTATTTTTTCTATTTTTATTGCATTTGGCATTCCATAGTTAAGTACTCAGGGTGAGCTGCAGCCATTGTTTCTATTGTAAAGATATTTGATCTTGTGTCCAACATTGGGCAATAGCACTTTCAACCTATAACTGTTTTTCTGTAGAAAGCAGGTAAGTCAATACCACATGCAAATGCATTGAGCTGTCAGAAGCTAGAGTTTCAGCTAATGATATTACAATGTGGACAGATGAGGATCCTACCTCATCAAGGACATGACAGATAGTACTCAATGGAAGGGAGGTATGTGCCACATTTGAAACCTTATTTTACATTTCTCACGGAACTCAGTGTAGCTAATGAATGTCTCCATCGGGGTTCCACAGCAATTGCCTCACCCCAGGGTCAAATGTCAATACTTACTCAATTACATGAAGTAGGTCAGAGATTGTCAGAATGAAGAGTCTAGCTTGCTGCTATTTCTAGTGGTCTGGCTTAAACGAAGCAATTAAAGATCTAGGCAGGAAATGTAAGGTGTGTCAAGAACAGAGTGCCTTCCCTTCTCAAACTCCTGTAACCAATGCATTATTCTGAAAACTCCGTGGACAAGACTACATATGGACTGTCCTTTTCCTTTCCTGGAACACTGCTTCCTTTTTGTGGTAGATGCTCACTTTTGCTGGTATGAAGTACACATTGTATGTTCTACTTCCTTTGAAGTGACTATCAAAGTCCTTGTCACATATTCTCTACTCATGGCCTTCCTCATCAGTTAGTCTTTCATAATGGACCTTAATTTTCTAGCTAAGAGTTTAAGAAATTAATGTCTCTGAATGGTATTCACCATTTACTAACAGCTCCTTACCATGTGAGGTCTAACAGTTTAGCAGACAGAGCAACGCAGACATTGAAGAATGCTAGTCAGAAGATGGAAGGACCACTACATGAAAGATTTGCTCGATTCCTTTTCTTTTAATGAATTACTCAGTTTATAACTTGGCAATCCATATCTAAACTCCTAATGGGATGTCAATTAAAACCAGTCTTCGATACAGCTCAGCCAGATTTGACTTAACCTTCACAGACAGAGAAGATTAACACAAATACAAGACTTTTCAAGCTACATAATAAGCTGTTTCCTAGGAACTTCTCAGGGAAGCAATTATAGATTCCTATGGTTGTCTGTTAGGTCACTGGACCATTGTCTTACCGCGTTTCAACTATAGACGTTATAGTGCTAAAAAGACATGCTGACTAGCTGGAAAGTGTTACACTGAAGATTCTGAGCCAGATACAGTGATTAGGATGATGATTTCACTCAATTGATACTGAATGTGCCTTTACCTGTTACACCTCCTATGGAACGTATGTGTGTTCACTTAAGAGGATAGAGGTGTTCTCATGTCAATCTATTCATTGGTAGTTATTTCTATTATTATTTTTTAAGGTATCATGATTAGTTATTTCTTGTGCCATTATTATTATATTTATAATTACTACTATTGTAAATTTTTATTACAATTGTTATTATCATTAGTAGCTATTATTATTTTTACATTGCTGTACAACATTAATTCTTTTCCTTGCTTATGATTTTCTATGCTTATTATTTCATGCTATGCTGACTCAGAATGATTACATGTGTTCTGTCATTGTGATGTCATATGATGTAATACTGTACGTACATCAATGTGTGTGTGTTTCATTCCAGTCAGAAGAGATTATTAGCCATTTAGCAATAAGTCAATAATGACAAATACGAAGGTCAAAATCTCTCAATTCGGTCACTACATGTATTAACAGCATCACTGTCGTGGTTAATTAGCTGGAGCCACTTAGCTTGTGAGGGATTGTAGACAGTGCGCTTCATCAGAAAGTGAAATGATGATTCTACAGAGTCTGTAATAGAATGCATAAAGTAGTGGTTAGAGATGGGTCAATCCAGAAATTTGCATTCAACTGCCATTCTGATCTTTTAGTGACTGGAATCGATGGAATTAAACACCAATTCTGCATAGTATATCTTCACATGCTTAGAGCCATGTGGCATCAATTAGAGCAATAAAAATGCAACAATAATGAATAATTAAGGTATTAACTACTGATTTATTAACTATTAGTAATATTAAAAGGTGTGGTTGGGTGTGCCTTAATTCGTAATTTTTTCCAATGATTGCTACGTCTCTTTTGATGCAAGTACAATTTCATTCGGAATTGAGGGATTGAGTACTTCGGAATCGCCCGTCATTAGTAGAGGTGCTCCTGTTGTGGAATATGCAGGTGCATTCATTAAGGTCTGAACAGTATCAAAGTCTATAGCTAAGACTATATAGGAGATAACATTTTTGATGTGGTGAGTGAGATGACAAATCTAACCTTAAGATCTCAGAGAGGTGCGAGGAGGAAGAGGAAATAACCAAGTGCCATGAGAAGGACAGCGAAGCCTTTACAAGACAATTGCATTGTCTCATACTATGTAAGTTACAGTTAGAAATGAGAGGCTGGAGGTCTGGAAGGTCAAAAAAGTCAAGATCAGAGATGATGGCTCTTAAAAAGGGAAATGAATAGTGTGAGTCGTGTTGGCTATAATAAATTTTCTTCTAGCAGAGCCAGAATAAGCCAGCACAAGATACTTCTCAGAAAGAATAACCTGTAGTAAGAAAGCAGGAACTCAACAGGAAGAGCCTAGTACTAAGTGAACATTCATGGTAGATGCATGGGAGGGAAGACAAAAAATGGTTCCTAAACATGTCCAGGTTCTCTCACAACAGATTTAGAAGAGATCAGATGCTAAAGGATATATAAAGGCAGAAAGAGTTAATTTAATAGAGAGATGTTGGATTTAGTTGCAGTACCAATAGAAGCTAATGCCAGAAAGGCACTACAGAAAGGACAGCCTGTGTAGCTCTATTAATATGAGAGGCAAAGGCAGAAGGGAGGTTTCCAAGATGCATAGCAGAATCAACTTTAGACAGCTGTTGTAAATGAATTACTCGATTCAGACAACTGGCTAGATGTAGGTGACTGTTCTAATAACAAGATGACTGACTTGTCAGGTATAATGAGTAGAGCCATTTATTGGCATAAAATCAGCTACATTTAAGATAGATTGGAGCTGGAAAGCATTGTCAGAAATGAGACAAACCTCATCTACACACATTGGGAAGCCAACGTAGCTGAGTCGATCAATAACATGCCTGAAAAATCTTATACAAAAAATAGATCATTGACAAAGGGTCAATACAAAATAGAAGAAAGCACAGCACCTTGTCAAACACCATGAGAGACTGGGAAGAGCAATGACAGGCAGTTATCCCAGAGGACAGTGGATTCCAAATTGGAGTACCAAGAAGAGGACTCCAGACCTCTTGAGGAATCCAGGCATGCAGTAATTTATAGCAGCATGCTACACAGTGTCAAAGGCCTTACTTTTATCTAAATAAGCAAAAGAGGCCTTATGGTGGCATGCTTTGCATTCAGAGATGCCTTCCTGGAGTATACAGAAGGTATTAAGGGAACTATATCCTAGGCAAAAGCCACCTTTACTTCAGATAAATAAGTGTATCTGATTTTTTCAAACATTTGTCTAAGCATTGAGGTTAAGGAATCCGTCTATAGTTTCAGATATCTGAAAGAAACTTCCTTGGCCCTTAAACAGTAGAATTATTATGCTTTGGCAGAAAAAGGGAATGCGACTGACCCAGGTAGCAGATTGCTGTTAAACAGGTTGAAGAGGACAGGAGCATAGGCAAGTCTTGCGTAATAGAACAGGTGCCCTGAGGATATGAGACCTAGTCCTGTGGCTTTCTTTTTTGCAAGATGAAGAATTGCCTCTTTAATTTTTGCCACACTGAGTTGCAAAGTGTCAGAGGGATCACAAAAGGACGTGTTATAAAGAGGGACCTAGTGAGTTGACGTTACGGTCCATGTTATTTGTGAAAGCGAAAGACAACAGTTTGTTCTTCCAGCCATTAACAATAGAAGTGTCCTAGCATTGGTGACCCTACATATAGAGTTGAGTTGTGGGTCCCAAGATTAGGAGGCAAGAACTCATAAATTAAGAGAGATGCCATTTCATACTCTCTAAAAGCTCTTTCAAAGGTACATTTCTACGCTGCATTGTATCGGTTAGCTGAGGGGTCGTAACAGTGCAGAGAAGTGTATGGGACTCCAAGAGTCCACCCATGATTCCAACATTCCAGCCATAATTCTAAGACTTCACAAGACTCCAGCAATGATTGCAAGACGTCAGCCTTGAAGCTCAAAACCTCCACTATGGACTCCTACTTTAAGATACTCCATTTACTCGGTAGGACTACAGACACTTCTCAGGCAGAGCTTGCATCAGCTGACCACTGCCCCAGGCTGACAGATTCATCATGTCAGTTTGTCAGGCCATAGATATTAGGTCAGCCATTGTGACTTAAGTGTATGGTGTATTAACTTTAAAAGCTGGCACAATTTATTGCGTAGCATACTACATCTTGTTACAATTTTTTAATGAAACAATAAGTGTAAATATAAGTAACACAACAGCAATAGAAACAATTAATTAGCTCTCGCTTTTGTCTAGTTTTGCTATCTCTAAGGTTCAACAGACCCATGCTGAGAATAATTTTTAAAAGCTCAAAATAAACTAACAAAATATTTACAAAATCTATACTTTTGAAACAGAACTTACCACAATACTAGTAGAGTTTTGACATTCCCAAAACTCATTTTCTGAATCAAACAAAGGTACACACTTAGTACATTACACTTACCACATTCAACCCAGTTCACTTCAGATCTTCTAGCTTCATCATCACCCTTGTGAATGAAAAATCATTAGTGATCCTGTCTTTTTTCTTGCCTTCGTATTCAGGATTACAAAATTTTCCAATTTCTTGTTTTCAATGCAGGACAAAAGATGCGCCCTCATGTCATCCTACCTAAAGATGATGGTAGTGGGATCTGTGCCACTAACAATTGCTGTAGCTATGGCAACAGAATACAACCCAAAGTCAATGACCCAAGCTGTTTAGCCACAGGCATGATTTGTACCGTACATTGATTTGACAAGCACTCAGAAACAAGGTGAGATATAGTAACCTCAGACTTAGTAGGGAGGCCTGAATATGTAGAATCATAGTACCATATCGTGTTCTCAAATGAACTTGTAATCCATGGTGCATAATTTGAGAACCCTGCCCAATTGAATAAATTCTTTCAATGTAGGTTAAGTCTTCTATTCATGAGGATACTGATTTGACAGTAGCTGTTGTGCAACACTAATGTGGATATCTGACAATGTTTTCCCTCAGGTAATTGCTAACAAATCTTTGCAAGTTAGAAGCAACTTCCCTCTTTGTGTCCAGTGCTTACCTTTTTTGATAAAATTCTTTCATAAAGAACTTACAGGAGGCAGTCAGTTGAAATGTATTTCATATTGACAGGAGAGTTTGTAGAAATAGCAATAATACTTCTGCCTCCTGATTAGAGCCTTGAACTGTAGTTAAGGTACATAAGGAATTATTGGCATCTGTGTACATTGCCGAGCTCATTATCGTTGACCTTACCCATATGTTCTTATCGTATAACTCATACAAGTGCATAGTATTTGGTACTCACCGACATGCGTAGGAACTGGAATATAGTTTCCTTTATAAGTAGCAATTTTTCCAAACATTAGAAATTATAATATCCGTCCTATGTGTCGCTGATTATATGAGAGTATGATGAATACACATACATCATCAAGAACAATGTACTCTGATACAATTGGTAGTACTAATGATTTATGTGAAATTATGGAAGATTTTAAAATATTTTTGTTTTTCTTCTGGTTGCTTTTCACACACCCTCTATCAGTAGAAACCCATTCCCTTTTTTGTAGCAGCTATGCTATCGTGCCTTTCTTAACATAAATTCCACATTTTACTTATAGAAATTGGGAATTTGTAGTGTTGCCTTCTGAATAATTCTAAGATTACAGTGAAATTTCTGTTTGTTTGCTTTGAAGTTCTTCCAGTTTCTGTCTTATCCTTTTTTTAACTCCTTCCATAATGCTATTTTCTAACCTCTGTTTATCATGTATTCTTCATCTACTTGCCAAATTCTACATCCTGGCCCTGTGAGTTTTCTTTATCTTCCACTTCCTCATTGTCTTCATTTTTATCTTCCTCTTGTTCTTCTTCGTGATTAAAAAAGGTTTTCTACTATTGTTGATGTTTCCCACAACACTTAGCTTTTAAAATCTCTGTCCATTCCTAACAGTGTACATGTTACTTTTGTTGCTCTACATTCAGCATTTTTTATTGCCTTGTATTTTACTTCATCTTGTACTTCATTTGAGTGATGTGTATCATGTCAACGCCCAATTCTCGCTCATGCTTCTCTGCTTGTGGCAACTTAATTCCTGTGTCTTCTGCTTCTATTTCATCTTTTACTGCAAGTTTGTGCAGCATTTGCAAGAGACCTTGCTTACTAAAATTTATGATCACTGACAAAGTTTCACTGAAGCTTTTGAGTGATCGGAACATTTGCTCACAACTCTGTGCACCCATGAGCCATGGCACAATGTGTTTATTGATACCTCCCTCTCTGTTGTGTATTATCAATGACAAAAGTGAGTGGGCATTGATTTGTACACACAAGTATGCATTGGTAGTGATGAAGTTGTATTGTAATGTAAAGGATGGTTTTGTTCGTATCCATTCTCTCCAGTAGCGTAGCACAAATGTAGCAAACTAAATTTCTTTCAACTGTTTGTGTGGACAAAATGACTTCTTTAAGTAACTGTATGTAGCAGATTCCATGATTTCAATGTAACATTTTGTGCCTAGACCATCAGACATGGTTTGACGGAGTGGTGCTGCTCTTATAATACGCTATATGGCTGCAAAGTTTTGTTTATCATGGTGATCAGGATCTTTTGCACGTAGGCCATGTACACCCTTTCCATATATACTTGTTAGCTATGAAAGGTGAGTACTGCTTACAATAAATGATTCCATTGGTAACTGAATACTAATTATTGGTTATAATAGTCTGGATTTAAATTTCATGCCTATGTGTACCATGTCTTGTATGCATACAACTGGACATAACTTTGTAACAAGCCAGTTTTCAAAAAGAGGCATGTTAAGTATGGCTTTTTATGCTGAAAAAAGCTCATTTCCTGAGTTTGTATTGTGACGGGCCACTCTTTATGAAGCCTGCTATCTACAACAACTGTGACTCCTCTTTTAAAACTGAAAGTATATGTACTGCCATTTCTACAGTATCTCTTCTCCAGTGAACTTATTATCTGTTCCAATACAGGCTAACCAAAATGATGAAACACCTTGAAAAGGCTTGATTGTATACATGTAAGCGTATTTTGAGTTGGGTGCTTTGAGGAAGTGATCCTGGATAATCTCAAATGAATTTGTTACATATGCATTGGTCTGTGGTAAGCCATTTTGTCTAACAGTAGTACAAACCCAATACACCTATGACTTCTTACATCATAATCAATCCTGTTTGTTATTCTAGTGGCATCATCTGACACAGTTATGTTTAACACAGCTTTATGTCTTGAGATGTGCTAATGCGTCATCAAATCTAAAAACTCCTTCATTAATTTGTTTCATTGTGTATGCATTCTATTCTGTACTAGCCATAGTGATGGCAGTGCTTTGGGCAAATTTGCTATAATTAGCTAGTAACACGTGGAGCCACAATAAATTAATAGCAAAGTTCAGAACTGTTTCATTATTGTGTCATGCCGTCTTTGTGTTGATATTTTCCCAGCTAATTTCTCTGCATTAGCGATTAGGCTTTGTAGAATAGGAGTGACATTAAGTGATGGACTTGAAGGCATATTTGCAAGGCAATTTATCAGTTCATCAAATGCAATTAATGACTGTTGTGACAGTGGTAAAATTGTGGCATGTGATGAATGTGTGAATGATTGGTATGACGATGTTGTTATAGTAGTGTGTGCTGGGTGTGACGATAACGAAATGGAATGGGTAATTCTTGTGACCATGGTGCACCTGCGGCATGTGATGATTGTGTTTGTGATTGATATGACGATGTTGTTATATTAGTGTGTGATGGGTGTGATGATAGCATAAACAGAATGGGTAATTGTTGTGACGATGGTATAAAAGTGGTGTGTGATGATTGTGTGAGTTGTGATGATAGCGTAAACTGAATGGGTAATAGGTATGATGTTGATGTGAGTGTTGAGTGTGATAAGGGTGATTGCTTCAGATCTTTGAATTGAATTTGTGGAGGTTCCGTTTTAGTGGGTAAAATTGGTACGCTTCTTATTGGTGACGTTAATGGAGGAGTTTTTAGTGTTGTTTGTAAATCTGAGATTGTTTGTGTTATGAACAATTGAGGCTGAGAGGTTTTGAAATGTTCTTTCCAACTTCTTTGTTTGCCTTAACCTTTATCCGTGGCAGTCTTTTTCTTGATGCATGTTGAAACATGTCTGGTCCAGTTGTAAGTGTTCCACTTATTCTGACCTAATGGTCGTCTTTGCACAGCTATAAATTTTTTATATATCACAGCATCCCTTCATTTTATATAGACTTTGCATATCAGTTATGTGTTGGATGTGTTTTAATTGTTTTACATATTAAATTAGATCAATTTGTATGTTCAGGAATGATAATATTATGATTCTTTTTTCTCAGCACCATTAAATGGGCATATAAAACTAGATGAAATCTCCTCCCAATTTATATGACTGCAAAAATGATTTAAAAGAGATAAGTCTGAGTATGCCGGTACTGGACTCTTCATTTATTGATTTTAAAATATTTGTACTTTACTAATGTCATTCCAATGACGATGCACTTTCAGTTTTTTACATCAACTTTTAATGATAAGTTAATCATTGCTTCACAATCCAGTTTAATGGAAGAAATTACATATTATGTGTCCCACTCATCAAGTAAGACAGTATTTTTCATTTACAAATATTTGTTTGAACATGTAGCTGAAGAACATGATTGCTGCTTTGTATAGCTCTAGGGATAATGCAGCCAAAGACTTCATTAGTACCAGTGGAACGCAGTTTGGGTGGGATACAATTGAACAGGTATACCGGACATATATAAGAAGAGCTAAATATGGAGGGAGCAGAAGAGTTCTCAAATTAAACTATTCTTATTTAGCAAGAGATACATGGACCAGGCTGAATGTTATACCTGCTAAGACTATGCAAGTAAAAATTTATTTTCTGCCAGTTTAATTTTTATATTGCATGCAGCGACCATTTATGTTAAATGCTATCAAGGCCGTGCCAACTGCAAGAGAAGAGGAACAAAAAGAGCGTTTCCCTGTGTTTGATTATCTTCAAGCTTGTAACCTCCTTTTTGAAAATGGAATATTGTCTCATGGGCTAGTCTGGCCCCGCCCCTTTGCTGGATGAGGAAGGGTCTGGAGACACTCGAAGCTTTTCTTGGTCCTAGCGCTGGAATGTATGCGCACCAATCAGATTGCTCCAACCATGTGGTACCAACCGCAAGCTTGTCAATAAACATGATATAATTTTAACAAAATGGCCTCTAGAGAATAGGTAGAATTTGAAGGAGTTTTATGAGTTTTTACAGGGTCTGAAGTTTATAGAGAAGTCAAGAATGAACAGCAGATGGGCATCACAAAGTTTATTGTTGATAAATAAGATAATTTCTTGTGCCTGCTGACAGGATTTAGT